>NC_048570.1:92554313-92836813 GCF_013265735.2 Oncorhynchus mykiss | reverse complement strand
TTTTCCCACCTAACATACAGTGGCCTACCTGTTGGCCTACGCAGGCCTACTGATGACCTCAGTGCTTCCTTTGAGTCTGAAGATGAATCAACTACAGTTGTGTTGAAGTAGTGGACTGAAGATCTGCCAACTGAAGATGACTTGACGGATGATTGGTTGACGGATGAAGAGTTGGATGAAGATGAGTGAACTGAGGAGACGTTGGTTGACGTGTTGGCTAGTGATGCATTGGTTGCTAATGTATCTGCAGTTCTATGAAGTTCCTTTGGGGAAAGATTTGAAAAGAAAGAACAATTAAATACAATAGAATTATCTGCAACATTCACTCAGAAGAGACAATCATTTAATCCTATAGCTGTACGAGCCTGTCCTGACTTGACCAGAGTCCTGCTCGCCAGACTCAGCAGCTGTCTGAGCCTGTCCTGACTTGACCAGAGTCCTGCTCCCCAGACTCAGCAGCTGTCTGAGCCTGTCCTGACTTGACCACAGTCCTGCTCGCCAGACTCAGCAGCTGTCTGAGCCTGTCCTAACTCGACCAGAGTCCTGCTCGTCAGACTCAGCAGCTGTCTGAGCCTGTCCTGACTCGACCAGAGTCCTGCTCGTCAGACTCAGCAGCTGTCTGAGCCTGTCCTGACTTGACCAGAGTCCTGCTCGCCAGACTCAGCAGCTGTCTGAGCCTGTCCTGACTTGACCAGAGTCCTGCTCGCCAGACTCAGCAGCTGTATGAGCCTGTCCTGACTTGACCAGAGTCCTGCTTGCCAGACTCAGCAGCTGTCTGAAAGAGTCTAGTCCTGACTTGACCAGAGTCCTGCTCGCCAGACTCAGCAGCTGTCTGAAAGAGTCTAGTCCTGACTTGACCAGAGTCCTGCTCGCCAGACTCAGCAGGTGTTTGAAAGAGTCTAGTCCTGACTTGACCAGAGTCCTGCTCGCCAGACTCATTAGCTGTCTGAAAGAGTCTAGTCCTGACTTGACTAGAGTCCTGCTCGCCAGACTCAGCAGCTGTCTGAAAGAGTCTAGTCCTGACCAAATATATTAAATGTTATCATTTACATATGGAGAGTCTAGTCGGTGTTTGAGAGAGTGAAGAATGGGTCATTCCCAGAAAACCAAAACTAAGCTCTTTGTAACAGAAGCTGATTCGCTTTAATTAACCGTGTTAAAGTTTCCTGAGTTTAATAACGAATAGCCAGGCTCTCAGGTGACAGATTTAATACTGAGTTGATTAAATGTTTGACATCGAAACGTTTTATAGTACAATCGTACGTTTTGGTTTCACAAAATTCCTCTAAGATTTACAGTAGGCTACGTTGGTGCCAAATCAGAGTCTGGAGTGATTTGATAAAGAGATACAGAATTCCAGGTAGAAGAATTCTAGAATGAGTAGAAGGGCTGAGAGGATGTTGGCTTCAAATCAATCATCTACAATGATATGATAAAGAGATACAGAATTCCAGGTAGAAGAATTCTAGAATGAGTAGAAGCCCTTCTACTGAGAGAATGTTGGCTTCAAATCAATCATCTACAATGATATGATAAAGAGTTACAGAATTTCAGGTAAGCAGAATCCTCGTGACTAGAGGTGAGAGAAGTGAACTGTCATCCACCCCCAATAACAGCTACAGAGCACGACACTCTTATAGAAACAAAATGTTGTTCAGAGGTTATTTGAAGTGAGCAATGGTCAATATCTATGCAGTGGTGGAATAAGTACCCAATTGTAATACTTGAGTAAAAGTAAAGATAGTATTTGGTTTTAAGTATACTTAAGTATCAAAAGTAAATGGAATTGCTATGTTCCTGTCCTGCTAGCCATTCAAAATGTAAAGAGTACATTTGGGTGTCAGGGAAAATGTATGGAGTAAAAGTGCATTATTATTTTTAGGAATGTAGTGAAGTAAAAGTAAAAGTTGTCAAAAATATAAATATAGTAAAAAGTATAGATACTCCAAAAAATGACTTAAGTAGTACTTTAAAGTATTTTCACGCTTCTAACCAGCCTCAGCCCCAGCCTCCATCTCTACCCTGTCCCAGCCCCAGCTTCTCCCCAGCCCCAGCCTCCATCTCTACCCTGTCCCAGCCCCAGCTTCTCCCCAGCCCCAGCCTCCATCTCTACCCTGTCCCCAGCCCCAGCTTCTCCCCAGCCTCCATCTCTACCCTGTCCCCAGCCCCAGCTTCTCCCCAGCCCCAGCCTCCATCTCTACCCTGTCCACAGCCCCAGCTTCTCCCCAGCCTCCATCTCTACCCTGTCCCCAGCCCCAGATTCTCCCAAGCCCCAGCCTCCATCTCTACCCTGACCCAGCCCCAGCTTCTCCCCAGCCCCAGCCTCCATCTCTACCCTGTCCCCAGCCCCAGCTTCTCCCCAGCCCCAGCCTCCATCTCTACCCTGTCCCCAGCCCCAGCTTCTCCCCAGCCCCAGCCTCCATCTCTACCCTGTCCCCAGCCCCAGCTTCTCCCCAGCCCCAGCCTCCATCTCTACCCTGTCCCCAGCCCCAGCTTCTCCCCAGCCTCCAACTCTACCCTGTCCCCAGCCCCAGCTTCTCCCCAGGCCCAGCCTCCATCTCTACCCTGTCCCCAGCCCCAGCTTCTCCCCAGCCCCAGCCTCCATCTCTACCCTGTCCCAGCCCCAGCTTCTCCCCAGCCCCAGCCTCCATATCTACCCTGTCCCAGCCCCAGCTTCTCCCCAGCCCCAGCCTCCATCTCTACCCTGTCCCAGCCCCAGCTTCTCCCCAACCCCAGCCTCCATCTCTACCCTGTCCCAGCCCCAGCTTCTCCCCAGCCCCAGCCTCCATCTCTACCCTGTCCCAGCCCCAGCTTCTCCCCAGCCCCAGCCTCCATCTCTACCCTGTCCCCAGCCCCAGCTTCTCCTCAGCCCCATTCTCAATCTCTACCCTGTCCCCAGCCCCAGCTTCTCCCCAGCCCCAGCCTCCATCTCTACCCCGTCCCCAGCCCCAGCTTCTCCCCAGCCTCAGCCTCCATCTCTACCCTGTCCCTATCCCCAGCCACAGCCTCCATCTCTACCCTGTCCCCAGCCCCAGCTTCTCCCCAGCCCCAGCCTCCATCTCTACCCTGTCCCCAGCCCCAGCTTCTCCCCAGCCCCAGCCTCCATCTCTACCCTGTCCCCAGCCCCAGCTTCTCCCCAGCCCCAGCCTCCATCTCTACCCTGTCCCCAGCCCCAGCTTCTCCCCAGCCCCAGCCTCCATCTCTACCCTGTCCCCAGCCCCAACTTCTCCTCAGCCCCAGCCTCCATCTCTACCCCATCCCTATACCCAGCTTCTAACTAGCCTCAGCCCCAGCCTCCATCTCTACCCTGTCCCCAGCCCCAGCTTCTCCCCAGCCCCAGCCTCCATCTCTACCCTGCCCCAGCCCCAGCTTCTCCCCAGCCCCAGCTTCTCCCCAGCCCCAGCCTCCATCTCTACCCTGCCCCAGCCCCAGCTTCTCCCCAGCCCCAGCCTCCATCTCTACCCTGTCCCCAGCCCCAGCTTCTCCCCAGCCCCAGCCTACATCTCTACCCTGTCCCCAGCCCGAGCTTCTCCCCAGCCCCAGCTTCTCCCCAGCCCCAGCTTCTACCCAGCCCCAGCCTCCATCTCTACCCTGTCCCCAGCCACAGCCTCCATCTCTACCCTGTCCCCAGCCCCAGCTTCTCCCCAGCCCCAGCCTCCATCTCTACCCTGTCCCAGCCCCAGCTTCTCCCAAGCCCCAGCCTCCATCTCTACCCTGACCCAGCCCCAGCTTCTCCCCAGCCCCAGCCTCCATCTCTACCCTGTCCCAGCCCCAGCTTCTCCCCAGCCCCAGCCTCCATCTCTACCCTGTCCCAGCCCCAGCTTCTCCCCAGCCCCAGCCTCCATCTCTACCCTGTCCCAGCCCCAGCTTCTCCCCAGCCCCAGCCTCCATCTCTACCCTGTCCCCAGCCCCAGCTTCTCCTGAGCCCCAGCCTCAATCTCTACCCTGTCCCCAGCCCCAGCTTCTCCCCAGCCCCAGCCTCCACCCCATCCCTATCCCCAGCCCCAGCCTCCACCCCATCCCTATCCCCATCTTCTACCCAGCCTCAGCCTCCACCCCATCCCTATCCCCAGCCCCAGCCTCCACCTCTACCCCATCCCCATCTTCTACCCAGCCCCAGCTTCTCCCCAGCCCCAGCCTCCATCTCTACCCTGTCCCCAGCCCCAGCTTCTCCTCAGCCCCAGCCTCAATCTCTACCCTGTCCCCAGCCCCAGCTTCTCCCCAGCCCCAGCCTCCACCCCATCCCTATCCCCAGCCCCAGCCTCCACCCCATCCCTATCCCCATCTTCTACCCAGCCTCAGCCTCCACCCCATCCCTATCCCCAGCCCCAGCCTCCACCTCTACCCCATCCCCATCTTCTACCCAGCCCCAGCTTCTCCCCAGCCCCAGCCTCCATCTCTACCCTGTCCCCAGCCCCAGCTTCTCCTCAGCCCCAGCCTCAATCTCTACCCTGTCCCCAGCCCCAGCTTCTCCCCAGCCTCCACCCCATCCCTATCCCCAGCCCCAGCCTCCACCCCATCCCTATCCCCATCTTCTACCCAGCCTCAGCCTCCACCCCATCCCTATCCCCATCCCCAGCCTCCACCTCTACCCCATCCCCATCTTCTACCCAGCCCCAGCTTCTCCCCAGTCACAGCCCCAGCCTCCACCTCTACCCCAGCTTCTACCCAGCTTCAGCCTCCACCCTATCCCTAGCCTCCACCTCTACCCCATCCCCAGCTTCTACCCAGCTTCAGCCTCCACCCCATCCCAATCCCCAGCCTCCACCTCTACCCCATCCCCAGCTTCTACCCAGCTTCAACCTCCACCCCATCCCTATCCCCAGCCTCCACCTCTACCCCATCCCCATCTTCTACCCAGCTTCAGCCTCCACCTCTACCCCATCCCCAGCTTCTACCCAGCCTCAGCCTCCACCTCCACCTCTACCCCGTCCCCATTCCCATCTTCTACCCAGCCTCCACCCCATCCCCAGCACAGCCTCCACTTCTACCCATCCCCAACCCCAGCTTCTACCCAGCCTCAGCCTCCACCTCTACCCCATCCCCAACCCCAGCTTCTACCCAGCATCCACCCCATCCCTATCCCCAGCACAGCCTCCACCTCTACCCCTTCCCCATCTTCTACCCAGCCCCAGCCACAGCCTCCACCTCTACCCCTTCCCCAGCTTCTACCCAGCCCCAGCCACAGCCTCCACCCCATCCCTATCCCCAGCCCCAGCATCCACCCCATCCCTATCCCCAGCCTCCACCTCTACCCACATCCCCAGCTTCTACCCAGCCTCAGCCCCAGCCCGGACACCTGAGCCCTCCAACCTCTGCTTTCATCTCCCAAACCAGACCAGACCAGGGACAAAGGCACAGAGAGAGAGAGGAGAGAGGAGGGGCTGGCTGAGCTGCGTTTGCATTATTAACCATTGATTATTAGGAACATCATTGTGAACAGAGAGCTGAGTGAGAATTACTGATTGTACAACAGCAGATGTATCTGTCTCCTTGTAATGACTCTCAACAACATGCAGTTATCATGTTGCAGCTCAATTATGGAACACGTGATGTCATCAAACTGAGACATTGCTTGTTAGAACAGGAACTACAGATTATAGAACCGATAGAACTGTTGCACGTTAGGCTCTTGGGATGTAGCTGAGTTTGGATTGAAAATAAATGGTCATTAGGACCAAGGGACAGTATGAGAACTAAACTGTGTGACCCCAGCTAGTGCGAGTTTTCTACATTGTTTACTAACCTATATAGAAGCCTGAACTATGGTTTCTCACAGAGAAACACTGTCATGGAACATGTTATCTAATGGGAGTAGTTTGTAGATATGGGTAAGACATCTTGTGACTCTAATGAAGTGTACAGATCATGTACAAATTGCATTTTGTTCTACTTGACCATAGGTACACTAGTAATGTTACAACATAAATAAAATGTATTTTATTTTAAAAAACGTTAATACACATAGAAAAATATTTGTATATATTTCCTCCGATTTAATCTAATGCACAGACACTACAAAACGAGCTTGGGGTCTTTATGTACTGAAAGATATCCAGGTATAATTTCTGTATTTTTCTCTGAATGAAAAGCTCAGGGTCATTAGTTGTGATTTCTGGTGTCTGTGCCTGACATATTTAACGTGCTCTATCAATGCTGCGTTTCAAAACAGCGGCTCCGCTCTCCTACCTGTCCTCTTTGGGAAGCGGTATCCCATTTCGCCAGCATTATACTGCTGCTTTTGCTGTTGGGAGAAAGAGAGAACAAGGAAAGGTTTGTTCCTAGCAGGTAATCAGCACTTGTGTTGGTCAGGAAAAAGAACCGCGGCGCAAAAAGACTAGGACCTTTTCTCTGACATCAACAGAATCCGAGGCTGAAAATGTCTACTGTGTGACTGACTACAACTCAGACAATAAACACAACACTCAATACATTCGCAATGAAAATCGTCTCAAAATGACAGTGTAATAACGTCATTGTTTTTTAAAATTATAACATAATAATAATAATAATACATTATTTTACAAATTAATTATACATGATTTATGAAACTCACGTATCATGCCAGTTTGTTATATTCACTGCGTCTATGCCCCACGAAATGTGCGCTGAAATAAATGAGGAAATGGAAGTGATGAGTGATCGAAATGATTAAAAGGTCCAATAAAACCTTTCTGAATAACTCGATAATACGACATCAGAATATCAGAATGTGAGAAGAATCACCGACAAAAAGTACGTACAGTTCTACACATATAACAGGTGCGCAAATATAGCGTCCATAAAAGTGCATTACAATATTCTGCATCTATGATATTGAAAACATTTGGCTAGTTGTATTCCTGCAAAAAAAAAAACTTGTAATGCAAATTAATGATTAAATGGTAAGAAACTGAGATAAAAAAAATTACTTCACAAATAAAACAAAATATATAAACATGAATTGTCTCGGTAGATTATTCTAAGAGTAGGACAGGAGGCTAAGCCACTTCAAAAATGAACACGGGATTTACCTTGATAAATTAGAATAAAATAGAACGATAAAAAATGCAAAAATCTTTTCCTGCTCAAAATTAAATTAGGATCCATTCGTGATTCATACAACCCACGGTCAGTGGAATCGCTTTCTCCCCCGCCAGGTAAAATGGAATTTAGCTGCACCATCGATACATTTTTTCTGATACCATGTGGATAATTTCCTCCTCACAGATTTCCTCTCCTTCTCTCTCTTTTTCCATTCGGGTTATTCCGGAGGAGCATCCTTGCTCCTTGGATAGGCACCAGCCGCTCCTGCTCATTTGCATAATAGATGCAAGGGTGGCAGGTAAACTAGAGGCGCGAGGACAGAGATGGACCCGGGTTCTGAGGTGGTGCAATATTTCCACTTAGGTGGACATGTTTTGCAAACCACTTTAACATCCAGTGGGAAAGTATGGTAAAATGTGCTTCTAATTTGTGATTTTTGATCGCCTATAGGGCCCAGACTATAAATTCAGTATGCCTAATTTTGAAAAAGTAAACGTTCAACAAATCAAATATAATTTGTATCACAAGCCATAGGAACGTGTTTTTGTTTTAAATCTAGGCTAAATGTGTTTCTAAATGTTACATTTAAGGCACTTGAGATTTTATTTTTTACACCTGATAGTGTTGCATATCTGAAACGTCTACAGCCGTTCCTACCGGTAACAACTAATCTACTGCCTCGACAGCGCCCTCACGTGTTCAATATGTCAGTCCATTATATTATTACAGTACAACATGCAGTGGGAGAGAGAGAGTTGGGTGAGACAGGGACGCAGCTTAATTAAGCCCCACCTTCTACAACATATATATATCAACGATTTGGCGCGGGCACTAGAACAGTCTGCAGCACCCGGCCTCACCCTACTAGAATCTGAAGTTAAATGTCTACTGTTTGCTGATGATCTGGTGCTTCTGTCACCAACCAAGGAGGGTCTACAGCAGCACCTAGATCTTCTGCACAGATTCTGCCAGACCTGGGCCCTGACAGACCTGGGCCCTGACAGTAAATCTCAGTAAGACCAAAATAACGGTGTTCCAAAAAAGGTCCAGTCACCAGGACCACAAATACAAATTCCATCTAGACACCGTTGCCCTAGAGCACACAAAACAACTATACATACCTCGGCCTAAACATCAGCGCCACAGGTAACTTCCACAAAGCTGTGAACGATCTGAGAGACAAGGCAAGAAGGGCATTCTATGCCATCAAAAGGAACATAGAATTCGACATACCAATTAGGATCTGGTTAAAAATACTTGAATCAGTCATAGAGCCCATTGCCCTTTATGGTTGTGAGGTCTGGGGTCCGCTCACCAACCAAGACTTCACAAAATGGGACAAACACCAAATTGAGACTCTGCATGCAGAATTCTGCAAAAATATCCACAGTGTACAACGTAGAACACCAAATAATGCATGCAGAGCAGAATTAGGCCGATACTCGCTAATTATCAAAATCCAGAAAAGAGCCGTTAAATTCTACAACCACCTAAAAGGAAGTGATTCACAAACCTTCCATAACAAAGCCATCACCTACAGAGAGATGAACCTGGAGAAGAGCCCCTAAGCAAGCTGGTCCTGGGGCTCTGTTCACAAACACAAACACACCCCGCAGAGCCCCAGGACAGCAACACAATTAGACCCAACCAAATCATGAGAAAACAAAAAGATAATTACTTGATACACTGGAAATATATATATTTATTTAAACAGAGCAAACTAGATTGTTATTTGACCATAAACAGAGAGTACACAGTGGCAGAATACCTGACCATTGTGACTGACCCCAAAATTAAGGAAAGCTTTGACTATGTACAGACTTAGTGAGCATAGCCTTGCTATTGAGAAAGGCCACCGTAGGCAGACATGGCTCTTAAGAGAAGACAGGCTATGTTCACACTGCCCACAAAATGAGGTGGAAACGGAGCTGCACTTCCTAACCTCCTGCCCAATGTATGACCATATTAGAGACACATATTTCCCTCAGATTACACAGATCCACAAAGAATTTGAAAGCAAACCCAATTTTGATAAACTCCCATATCTACTGGATGAAATACCACAGTGTGCCATCACAGCAGCAAGATTTGTGACCTGTTGCCACAAGAAAAGGGCAACCAGTGAAGAACAAACACCATTGTAAATACAGCCCATATTTATGCTTATTTATTTTCCCTTTTGTACTTTAACCATTTGTACATCGTTACAACACTCTATATTTCCATAATATGACATTTGTAATGTCCTTATTAGTTTGGAACTTCTGAGTGTAATGTTTACTGTTCATTTTTACTGTTTATTTCACTTTTGTATGTTATCTACCTCACTTGCTTTGGCAATGTTAACACGTTACCCATGCCAATAAAGCCCCTTGAATTTAATTGAATTGAGAGAGAGAGAGAGAGAGCGAGAGAGAGAGAGGAGAGGGAGAGAGAAAGAGAGAGAGGGAGAGAGAGAGAGAGAGAGAGAGACGGGAGAGAGAGTTAGAGAGAGAGAGAGAGAGGAGAGGGAGATAGATGGAGACGAGAGAGAGAGTTAGAGAGAGAGAGAGAGAGAGAGAGAGAACCACCCTAAAGAACCAGCCTCAACATGGACCTGACCACCCTAAAGAGCCAGCCTCAACATGGACCTGACCACCCTAAAGAACCAGCCTCAACATGGACCTGACCACCCTAAAGAGCCAGCCTCAACATGGACCTGAACCCCCTAAAGAGCCAGCCTCAACATGGACCTGAACACCCTAAAGAGCCAGCCTCAACATGGACCTGACCACCCTAAAGAGCCAGCCTCAACATGGACCTGAACCCCCTAAAGAGCCAGCCTCAACATGGACCTGAACCCCCTAAAGAGCCAGTCTCAACATGGACCTGAACCCCCTAAAGAGCCAGTCTCAACATGGACCTGAACCCCCTAAAGAGCCAGCCTCAACATGGACCTGAACCCCCTAAAGAGCCAGCCTCAACATGGACCTGAACCCCCTAAAGAGCCAGCCTCAACATGGACCTGAACACCCTAAAGAACCAGCCTCAACATGGACCTGACCACCCTAAAGAACCAGCCTCAACATGGACCTGACCACCCTAAAGAGCCAGCCTCAACATGGACCTGACCACCCTAAAGAGCCAGTCTCAACATGGACCTGACCACCCTAAAGAACCAGCCTCAACATGGACCTGAACCCCCTAAAGAGCCAGCCTCAACATGGACCTGAACCCCCTAAAGAGCCAGTCTCAACATGGACCTGACCACCCTAAAGAACCAGCCTCAACATGGACCTGACCACCCTAAAGAATCAGCCTCAACATGGACCTGAACACCCTAAAGAACCAGCCTCAACATGGACCTGAACACCCTAAAGAACTAGTCTAGGATAACAGTGGAGAAAAAACCTATAGGAAGAAAGAAACCTTGAGAGGAACTAGACCCTAAGGAAGGAACCAATCCTCTTCTCTCTCTGGCTAGCCAGGCATGTTCAGAAGTAGTAAGCCCGCCAAGGTCGGGCAATTGTTCAAATGAAACTCAATACCCAACGAGTAAAACTTTTAAAAATGTGGAGCAATGGTGGTCTGGTGGTCATGTTCTCAAGTGTGGGATTTGAATGTGAATCGGATGCTTCTCACACAGAGGGCTCTGGTTACAGAGAGAGGAAGTGGGCCTATGTGTGACTGACTCTCACAGAGAGAAGAGGGCTTTGACCAAATCCCCTTTAGAGAGTTCCTGGGGGCGCTCCCAAGTCCCACGGCCGCTTTGTGCCCCTCCACCATTGTGTGTCTAGTTTCATCAGTTGTAAGGAGACGTGAGCATAAGGGGGACATGGCGGGAGGAGACTGTGGACAGGGGGACAGACAGGCAGAGGGGGCAGAGGGGACAGACAGGCAAAGGGGACAGACAGGCGAAGGGGACAGACAGGCGGAGGGGACAGACAGGCGAAGGGGACAGACAGGCGGAGGGGACAGACAGGCGAAGGGGACAGACAGGCGGACGGGACAGACAGGCGAAGGGGAGAGACAGGCGGAGGGGACAAACAGGCGAAGGGGAGAGACAGGCGGAGGGGACAGACAGGCGGACGGGACAGACAGGAGGAGGGGACAGACAGGTAGAGGGGACAGACAGGCGAAGGGGACAGACAGGCGGACGGGACAGACAGGCGAAGGGGAGAGACAGGCGGAGGGGACAGACAGGAGGAGGGGACAGACAGGCAGAGGGGACAGACAGGCGAAGGGGACAGACAGGCGAAGGGGACAGACAGGCGGACGGGACAGACAGGCGAAGGGGAGAGACAGGCGGAGGGGACAGACAGGAGGAGGGGACAGACAGGTAGAGGGGACAGACAGGCGGAGGGGACAGACAGGCAGAGGGGACAGACAGGCGAAGGGGACAGACAGGCGAAGGGGACAGACAGGCGGACGGGACAGACAGGCGAAGGGGAGAGACAGGCGGAGGGGACAGACAGGCGAAGGGGAGAGACAGGCGGAGGGGACAGACAGGCGGACGGGACAGACAGGCAGAGGGGACAGACAGGTGGAGGGGACAGACAGGCAGAGGGGACAGACAGGCAGAGGGGACAGACAGGCAGAGGGGACAGACAGGGGCTTCGTTACGGCAGATTAGAAACTATATGGTGGAGATGAACATAAACACACACAAACCAGATGCCCTTCCCTCCCTCCCTCGATCTCTCTCTCTCTCCCTCTCTCTAGCCCTCTCTCTCTCTAGCCCTCTCAATCTCTCTAGCCCTCTCTTTCTCTCACTCCCTTCCCTCTCTAGCCCTCTCTCACTCCCTTCCCTCTCTAGCCCTCTCTCTCTCTATCACTCCCTTCCCTCTCTAGCCCTCTCCCTCTCACTCCCTTCCCTCTCTAGACCACTCTCTCTCTCTCACTCTCTTTCCCCCTGTCTCTCTCTCATATAAGGGGGCTGAAGGCATCCCCCTGTAGTGGGTGTGGTTTCTTCCCTCCCTGTGTGCTACAGGCTTTTGTTATCTCCCTTGGCCCTGCTGAAAGTACCCTTGATGGGCAGAATAGTTCACTCAGGATGGTTATGATGAACCTGACTCTACAGTGATGAGAGTAGAGAGTGTTCACTCAGGTTGGTTATGATGAACCTGACTCTACAGTTGTGAGAGTAGAGTTCACTCAGGTTGGTTATGATGAACCTGACTCTACAGTGGTGAGAGTAGAGAGTTCACTCAGGTTGGTTATGATGAACCTGACTCTACACTGGTGAGAGTAGAGAGTTCACTCAGGTTGGTTATGATGAACCTGACTCTACAGTGGTGAGAGTAGAGAGTTCACTCAGGATGGTTATGATGAACCTGACTCTACAGTGGTGAGAGTAGAGTTCACTCAGGTTGGTTAAAGGACCTTGGCCCAACACAAGACCCAACTCCATCAGCCCAACACAAGACCCAACTCCATCAGCCCAACACAAGACCCAACTCCATCAGCCCAACACAAGACCCAACTCCATCAGCCCAACACAAGACCCAACTCCATCGGCCCAACACAAGACCCAACTCCATCGGCCCAACACAAGACCCAACTCCATCAGCCCAACACAAGACCCAACTCCATCAGCCCAACACAAGACCCAACTCCATCAGCCCAACACAAGACCCAACTTCATCAGCCCAACACAAGACCCAACTCCATCAGCCCAACACAAGACCCAACTCCATCGGCCCAACACAAGACCCAACTCCATCGGCCCAACACAAGACCCAACTCCATCAGCCCAACACAAGACCCAACTCCATCGGCCCAACACAAGACCCAACTCCATCGGCCCAACACAAGACCCAACTCCATCAGCCCAACACAAGACCCAACTCCATCAGCCCAACACAAGACATAACTCCATCAGATGTTAAAGGACCTCCAACGTTTCTTTAACAGTTTTATTTTCCTATGTACAATGGAAACTAGGAGATGTAACATCATAGAGGGTTAAATAGTCATTTAGAAACAATTTATATACAATTTTTTTTTTTTTTAATCAGAGGGAACAGTTTTGTCATCACCTATGTACATACAGGTTGTTGTGCTCTTGATGACACGGTAGAATTAACTTGAGAACAATGGAGAACGACGTGCTACTACTTTTTCATTTATATCAATACAGAAGCATGGTGAAACAACAGGGTGCACGCAGGCACAAGTCAAAACAGGAACATACAGCTCATTTGCATATCCGTGACCTTCAACCCTGAGAGGCTGATACTATTGGCTGGGAGTTCTCCACTATTATGTTTAAAGCTGTACAGCTCCATATATATGACCCAGGTCAGGGAAAAACATTTTAAAAACCACAACAAGTGAGGTGACTCGTTTCATTTTGTCACTAAATTATTGCAGCCTAGTTTAAACTAACTTCCGTTGAGATCTCTAAAGGTCTTACTCACTGCCTAGAAGAATCAGCTAATTCATCAACAACAACAACGTGGTACATGTACATATTCAATCATTTGTTCCTCAAGGGCATGTCTTCTTTGAAAAGGGAGGATCATCATCAGTTTGCATTGATTTCAATGGGAATATTTGAAAAGGGAGGATAGTCATCAGTTTGCATTGATTTCAATGGGAATATTTGACTAAAATAGAAGTCAGGACTGAACAGGGTGCTACAGTTTGGGTCTGTTTACTCAGACAAAAAGTTAAGCCACTTCTAAAAAGAAAATAAAACATTCTCAGTTGAGATTTTTTTTTTTTAAGTTAAAAGTGCTTTTCAGTCCAGAAATAAGGTTAACCTGGGTCTGGGGAAACCGACCCCCTGTATGTCCAACCCATAAACACCCGTCCTAAAGCCAACTAGATCAGACCAACCCTTGAGGTCAGTGTGATGATTACAAATAAAATAAACATTTAGCTTAGCAGCACTAAATCAGTATGTAAAGCACATCATTCATATAAAAACAGTCTCATCATCATCATCAGGTCAATATTTATATTTGTGTAGGTTTTAGGCTGAATATATTCATCTGGACTATCAAACAACAAACACACCACATCTGACATATTTTCAGTTTCAATCAGAACTTCATTTTTGAAACAGCTCATAACTTAATGTTTACAACAAACAAACAAAAAATCCTAACTCAATGTTATCCTAATATGCTGCTTTCGTTCTCGGGAGGAATTTGCTTTTGTTTGGGGGGAGTTTACGGAAAGTAAGTTGTTGATATGCAAAACACTGTTGTATTGTATCGTACTACCGACTCATCTAAAACAGGAGAACGACACGGCTGCCCTGCCAGACTGCCCTGCCAGACTGCCCTGCCAGACTGACGACTAACACAGCAGGAAACAGAAACACGAACTGGATACAAAACATCACAGGTCTGATATCGATGAAACACTAAAAGGTTCATTTACAAAGACAATCTAGGGCCGTCTATTTATAAAGCATCTCATAGTCGACCTGCCGATCTGCTGTAGGATCAGTTTAGACCTGCTGATCTACTGTAGGATCAGTTTAGACCTGCTGATCTACTGTAGGATCAGTTTAGACCTGCTGATCTACTGTAGGATCAGTTTAGACCTGCTGATCTACTGTAGGATCAGTTTAGACCTGCTGATCTACTGTAGGATCAGTTTAGACCTGCTGATCTACTGTAGGATCAGTTTAGACCTGCTGTAGGATCAGTTTAGACCTGCTGATCTACTGTAGGATCAGTTTAGACCTGCTGTAGGATCAGTTTAGACCTGCTGATCTACTGTAGGATCAGTTTAGACCTGCTGTAGGATCAGTTTAGACCTGCTGATCTACTGTAGGATCAGTTTAGACCTGCTGTAGGATCAGTTTAGACCTGCTGATCTACTGTAGGATCAGTTTAGACCTGCTGTAGGATCAGTTTAGACCTGCTGTAGGATCAGTTTAGACCTGCCGATCTGCTGTAGGATCAGTTTAGACCTGCTGATCTACTGTAGGATCAGTTTAGACCTGCTGATCTACTGTAGGATCAGTTTAGACCTGCTGATCTACTGTAGGATCAGTTTAGACCTGCTGATCTACTGTAGGATCCGTTTAGACCTGCTGATCTACTGTAGGATCAGTTTAGACCTGCTGTAGGATCAGTTTAGACCTGCTGATCTACTGTAGGATCAGTTTAGACCTGCTGTAGGATCAGTTTAGACCTGCTGTAGGATCAGTTTAGACCTGCCGATCTGCTGTAGGATCAGTTTAGACCTGCTGATCTACTGTAGGATCAGTTTAGACCTGCTGATCTACTGTAGGATCAGTTTAGACCTGCTGATCTACTGTAGGATCAGTTTAGACCTGCTGATCTGCTGTAGGATCAGTTTAGACCTCCTGATCTACTGTAGGAACAGTTTAGACCTGCTGATCTGCTGTAGGATCAGTTTAGACCTGCTGATCTACTGTAGGATCAGTTTAGACCCGCTGATCTACTGTGGGATCAGTTTAGACCTGCTGTAGGATCAGTTTAGACCTGCTGATCTGCTGTAGGATCAGTTTCGACCTGCCGATCTGCTGTAGGATCAGTTTAGACCTGCCGATCTGCTGTAGGATCAGTTTAGACCTGCCGATCTGCTGAAGGATCAGTTTAGACCTGCCGATCTGCTGAAGGATCAGTTTAGACCTGCCGATCTACTGTAGGATCAGTTTAGACCTGCCAATCTACTGTAGGATCAGTTTAGACCTGCCGATCTGCTGTAGGATCAGTTTAGACCTGCCGATCTGCTGTAGGATCAGTTTAGACCTGCTGATCTACTGTAGGATCAGTTTCGACCTGCTGATCTACTGTAGGATCAGTTTAGCCTTTCAGATCAGAACCAATAAGATCACATGGGGGGGGGGGGTCTGATCCTAGATTATAACGAATAAGATTACATGGGGGGGGGGGGGGGGGGGGTCTGATCCTAGATTATAATGAATAAAATTACATGGACATGGGGGGGGGGGGGGGGGGTCTGATCCTAGATCAGCGCTTCTACTCGGATGCTTTATGGATACAGGGCCAAAACACTAAGCTGCCTCATCATTACTGTAGAAGGCACAGATCCAGAGACCCGTCTGGTGTCAAATAGGTACCGTCTCGTTAAGGAACTACATACCCTACATTTTAAAACTACACACAGATAAAATGTGTTCGTCACCGTTCCCTCGTCCATCTGTAAACAGTTAATCAACCGTTCTGAGCAGTGTCTGCCAAGGATGTAGTGGTAACAAAAGAAGGATCCCCTAGATTATTCTATTACTAATGCAGTGTAATACATCTGCCCTTCACTAAATAAAAAAGGTGTTTAAACAATATTTACTCTGGACTACAACAGAGACATATAATTGACCCAGTTTGTCTTTAACTTATTTATTTGTTTGTGTCCTGTTGGATAGCGTCCCCATACAGTGTGTGTGTGTGTGTGTCTTTAGTGGTGTTCTGTTATCTGGGCCGGTGGTTGGCCAACAGGAAGTCCTTGTCTTTGCAGGTAAGGCAGAGTTTAAGGTTCCGGAGAGATCCCCCGGAGCAGAAGAACGCCCAGAGACCCACGAGGAACACGATGATGTAGGTAGGAACCAGGCTGCCCACGTACTGAGGGTTCTGGAATGTCTAGGAGAGAAATAACAAAGACTGATGAGTTTTGGATCTCCGGGGAAATTCCTACAGAAGGTTCTGGTTCAGGAACCTCTGGGAGAAAAAAAAAATACTGAGGGTTCTAGAACGTCTGGGGAGAGAAATAACAAAGACTGATGAGTTTTGGATCTCTGGGGAAATTCCTACAGAAGGTTCTGGTTCAGGAACCTCTGGGAGAAAGAAAATACTGAGGGTTCTAGAACATCTGGGGAGAGACATGACAACAACGGCTGAGTTACTATGGGGACATGTTTTGTCCCATTTGAAGTGCTGTGGACAGGACAGGAATCAGTGGAGGAGCCTTTGTGACATTATGTCCCAACGGGGATGAAGATGTTCCTAAGTAAGAAAAAGTACTAGGATGTAAGACTACTGTCAACACACATTTACTTCTGAGTATTTATTCATCAACCCATCAGTCAAGTCCACCTACAGCATGAACACAATGATCTACTGTATCGGTCTATCTATCCATCCAGCCATCCTTTCTGTCTCTTTTCTGACTTACCAGACAGGAGACGAGGAGGTGGCTGATGACGACCACAGCCAGAGACCACCAGTGTTGTTTCTCACAGGAATCAAAGAACACCACACCCCAGAACATGTGGAGCAGGATGATGGCCATGGTCATGAAGGCTGTAGGGGAGACAGAGAGAGAGTTAGCCTCAGGATGATGGCCATGGTCATGAAGGCTGTAGGGGAGACAGAGAGGAGAGTTAGCCTCAGGATGATGGTCATGAAGGCTATAGGGAGACAGAGAGAGAGTTAGCCTCAGGATGATGGCCATGGTCATGAAGGCCGTAGGGGAGACAGAGAGAGAGTTAGCCTCAGGATGATGGCCATGGTCATGAAGGCTGTAGGGAGACAGAGTTAGCCTCAGGATGACGGCCATGGTCATGAAGGCCGTAGGGGAGACAGAGAGAGAGTTAGCCTCAGGATGATGGCCATGGTCATGAAGGCTGTAGGGGAGACAGAGAGAGAGTTAGCCTCAGGATGATGGCCATGGTCATGAAGGCTGTAGGGAGACAGAGTTAGCCTCAGGATGACGGCCATGGTCATGAAGGCCGTAGGGGAGACAGAGAGAGAGTTAGCCTCAGGATGATGGCCATGGTCATGAAGGCCGTAGGGGAGACAGAGAGAGAGTTAGCCTCAGGATGATGTCCATGGTCATGAAGGCTATAAGGAGACAGAGTTAGCCTCAGGTCAATCAGATAAATGACTACTAGGCCTCCCTAGTGGTGCAGCGGTCTAACACGGAACCCAAACCGTCGTACGTGTGCGCCATCGTGCATAACTGTATTTTGTCCCTCCACACCAAACGCGTTCAAGACACGCATGTTAAAATATCAAAACAAACTCTGAACCAATTACATTAATTTGGGGAGAGGTCGAGAAGCATTAAACATTCATGGCAATTTATCTAGCTGGCTTGCACTTGCTAGCTAATTTGTCCTATTTAGCTAGCTTGCTGTTGCTAGCTAATTTGTCCTGGGATATAAACATTGAGTTGTTATTTTACCTGAAATGCACAAGGTCCTCTACTCTGACAATTAATCCACACATAAAACTGTCAAGCGAATCGTTTCTAGTCATCTCTCCTGCTTCCAGGTTTTTTCTTCTCTGGACTTTATATTGCGATTTGAGACTTTCGTAAAATTAGGTGCATTACCGCCACCGACCTCATTAGTCTTTCAGTCACCCACGTGGGTATAACCAATGAGATGGCACGGCACGTGGGTACCTGCTTCTATAAACCAATGAGGAGATGGCACGTGGGTACCTGCTTCTATAAACCAATGAGGAGATGGCACGTGGGTACCTGCTTCTATAAACCAATGAGGAGATGGCACGTGGGTACCTGCTTCTATAAACCAATGAGATGAGAGAGGCAGGACTTGCAGCGCGATCTGCGTCACCAATAGAAAGGACTTCAATTTTTGCCCTTGGCAACGCAGCCGCTCGTTGGGGTGCGCGAGCAGTGTGGCCGGTGGGGCTTTACTTGGATCACCGCACTCTAGCGACACCTTGTGGCTGGACGGGCACCTGCAGGCTGACTTTGGTCGTCAGTAGAACTGCGTTTCCTCCGACACATTGGTGCGGCTGACTTCCGGGTTAAGTGGGCGTGTATTAAGAAGCACGGTTTGTTGGGTCATGTTTCGGAGGACACGTGACTCGACTTTCGCCTCTCCCGAGCCTGTTGGGGAGTTGCAGCGATGAGACAAGATGAAAATTGGATCTCATGAAATTGGGGAGAAAAGGAGGGTAAAATATAAAAATAAATAAAAATAAAAGACTACCGTCAGGAAAGTTAGTGAACTAAAACATGTCTTCCTGTGTGGTATCAGGCTATTAAGTACATTTTAAAACATGGCAGACTCATACAGTACCTGAGGACAGGAAGTAGTGTTGGGAGTCTCCATGGATACCAATGGTGCCGGGGCCAACAGAATCGGCCAGGATATTGACCATTGAGAACGCTCCACTCATGAAGCCGAACCCCAGCCCAGACACTGGGGAAAACAGACAGAGACACTATCAGACACTGGGGAGACAGACAACAACAGGGAAAGATGTAATGGTACTCTACGGTCTAAAATAACAGCTATGAGGGTTTTAATGTAATATGAACCATGATAACTGCTACCACAGAGGAAAAGGGGCCACAAAACTCTGCCTCAAAGCTAATATCTTCCATCTGCTTCTATTCATAATCTCTAATATCTTCCATCTGCTTCCATTCATATTCTCTAATATCTTCCATCTGCTTCCATTCATATTCTCTAATATCTTCCATCTGCTTCCATTCATATTCTCTAATATCTTCCATCTGCTTCCATTCATATTCTCTAATATCTTCCATCTGCTTCCATTCATATTCTCTAATATCTTCCATCTGCTTCCATTCATATTCTCTAATATCTTCCATCTGCTTCCATTCATATTCTCTAATATCTTCCATCTGCTTCCATTCATATTCTCTAATATCTTCCATCTGCTTCCATTCATATTCTCTAATATCTTCCATCTGCTTCCATTCATATTCTCTAATATCTTCCATCTGCTTCCATTCATATTCTCTAATATCTTCCATCTGCTTCCATTCATATTCTCTAATATCTTCCATCTGCTTCTATTCATAATCGCTAATATCTTCCATCTGCTTCCATTCATATTCTCTAATATCTTCCATCTGCTTCCATTCATATTCTCTAATATCTTCCATCTGCTTCTATTCATAATCGCTAATATCTTCCATCTGCTTCTATTCATAATGTTATGCACATGAGGTAATTTTTGGTCTTCCTCCACATACCATAGGCTAGTTGCCGTATGGAGATCGGCATCGTTTCCTCTGCACTCAACATGAGCAAGCCTTCGTTTGCCTTCCTGTAAAACAAAGAAATAGCACAACAATCAAACTACAGTCTCATCAAATATAGTAGCACCCAAACCCAACCCTTCATTATACTACAGTTTCCATGTTTCTCCAACACTAAAAACTAAGTCAAATTATCGTTGAATCAGAGTGTCCATCCGCTATCATTAAGTGTCCATCCGCTATCATTAAGTGTCCATCCGCTATCATTAAGCGTCCATCCGCTATCATTAAGCGTCCATCCGCTATCATTAAGCGTCCATCCGCTATCATTAAGCGTCCATCCGCTATCATTAAGCGTCCATCCGCTATCATTAAGCGTCCATCCGCTATCATTAAGCGTCCATCCGCTATCATTAAGCGTCCATCCGCTATCATTAAGCGTCCATCCGCTATCATTAAGTGTCCATCCGCTATCATTAAGTGTCCATCCGCTATCATTAAGTGTCCATCCGCTATCATTAAGCGTCCATCCGCTATCATTAAGCGTCCATCCGCTATCATTAAGCGTCCATCCGCTATCATTAAGCGTCCATCCGCTATCATTAAGCGTCCATCCGCTATCATTAAGCGTCCATCCGCTATCATTAAGTGTCCATCCGCTATCATTAAGTGTCCATCCGCTATCATTAAGTGTCCAAGTTTCTCTTACAACAAAAGCTATGAAAACAGGCAGAATCTGTCAGCTACAGTGCCTTCAGAAAGTATTCATACCCCTTGACTTATTCCACATTTGGTTGTGTTACAGCCTGAATTCAAAATGGATTAAATAGATTCTCACCCATTTTACACACATTATACCCCAAAACGACAAAGTGAAAAAACATGTTTCTAGAAATATATGCAAATGTATAGAAAATTTTAATACAGAAAGATCTCATTTACATAAGTATTCACACCCCTGAGTCAATACTTTGTAGAATCACCTTTGGCAGTGATTTACAGCTGTGAGTCTTTCTGGATGAGTCTCTTCGAGCTTTCCACACATGTGCAACATTTTCCCATTATTATTTTCAAAATTCTTCAAGCTCTGTCAAATTGATTGTTGATCATTGCTAGATAAAGCAATCATTTTCAGGTCTTTTAAAAGGTCATAGATTTTCAAAGTAGATTTAAGTCAAAACTGTAACTCGGCCATTCACCGTCTTCTTGGTAAGCAACTCCAGTGTAGATTTGGCCTTGTGTTTTAGGTTATCGTCCTGCTGAAAGGTGAATTCATCTCCCAGTGTCTGGTGGAAAAACAGACTGAACCAGGTTTTCCTCTATGATTTTGCCTGTGCTTAGCGCCATTCCATTTATTTTTTTATCCTGAAAAACTCGTCCTTAACAATTACAAGCCATACCCATAACATGACACAGCCACCACTATGCTTGAAAACATGGAGAGTGGTACTCAGCAATGTGTTGTTTTTGCCCCAAACATAACACTTTGTTTTCAGGAGAAAAAGTTGAGCGTTTTGCCACATTCTTTTCAGTATTACTTACAGACTTCCTTCTTTTCACTCTGTCATTTAGGTTAGTATTGTGGAGTAACTACAATGATGTTGATCCCATCCTCAGGTTTCTCCTATCACAGCCATTAAACTCTGTAACTGTTTTAAAGTCACCATTGGCCTCATGGTGAAATCCCTGAGTGGTTTCTTTCCTCTCTGGCAACTGCGTTAGGAAGGACGCCTGTATCTTTGTAGTGAATGGGGTGTATTGATACACCATCCAAAGTGTAATTAATAACTTCACCATGCTCAAAGGGATATTCAACGTCTGCTTTTTTTATTTCATCTACCAATAGGTGCCCTTCTTTGTGAGGCGTTGGAAAATCTCCCTGGTCTGTGTGGCTGAATCGGTGTTTGAAATTCACTGCTCGACTGAGGGACCTTACAGATAATTGTATGTGTGGGGTACAAAGATGAGGTATTCATTCAAAAATCTTCTTAAACACTATTTATAGCACACAGAGTGAGTCCATGCAACTTATTTAAACCCATTTTTACTCCTGAACCTATTTAGGTTTGCCATAACAAACAGGGTTGAATACTTACTGACTCAAGACATTTAAGCTTTTCGTTTTTAATTTGTAAAAAAAAATTGAAAATCATAATTCCATTTTGAAATTAGGTATTGTGTGTAACCATGGGTAACGTAGAGATGCGGTCTTAAGGGCAAATATTCAGAAGGATGCAGAAGATCCTGGTGCAAAGGTGTGATAGCCAGCATTTCCTATTGACAACACAAACAGGTAGACAATAGACTTCTCAAACTAAATAAACTGGCTTATCCTGTAGCTTCCATAGCTCTTATAGGTAGAGGGTGGATCTGGCTCAAGCACCCTCCTCAATCTACCCAGAAATCCCAAAACTGGTGGGCCATACCCATGTCCAATGACGAGTATGCACATAACTGGTAAACAAAATTCAACTGTCGTCCTCATTAATTACCTCATTACTACATCCTGTCTAAAACAGACGGAACCACTTCCACGTACCCTTTAAAAATTGGGCACACGTTAAACATCAATCATGAATTCTTACATGAACGGAACCGGCGAATGACGGCAACCCAGTAACATAGTGGTGAGCAACGGAGAGCGCGCTCCTGCCGCACAAATAAACGACACAGACAAGACACACGGAGCTCTGATCCAATGTGAGAAGTCTGAATAAAGGCAAGCATTAACAGCATGAAACAGTCTAACTCGTGAGTGTTACGATGATTCTGTGCACCGAAACAACGTTTCACTCTGGCCGGCTAGAGGCAGGAAAATAACCACCTTTACGTGTGGAAACGATTTTCCTAAAATACCTTTCAAATTTTTTCCTACCGAACTGGATGGATAAACAGCAGCTTACTGCTAACACAGGAGCTATAGAATAATATAGCCGTGCAGTATAATGCTAACTGCTAACACAGGAGCTATAGAATAATATAGTGCTGCAGTATAATGCTAACTGCTAACACAGGAGCTATAGAATAATATAGTGCTGCAGTATAATGCTAACTGCTAACACAGGAGCTATAGAATAATATAGTGCTGCAGTATAATGCTAACTGCTAACACAGGAGCTATAGAATAATATAGCCGTGCAGTATAATGCTAACTGCTAACACAGGAGCTATAGAATAATATAGTGCTGCAGTATAATGCTAACTGCTAACACAGGAGCTATAGAATAATATAGTCGTGCAGTATAATGCTAACTGCTAACACAGGAGCTATAGAATAATATAGTGCTGCAGTATAATGCTAACTGCTAACACAGGAGCTATAGAATAATATAGTGCTGCAGTATAATGCTAACTGCTAACACAGGAGCTATAGAATAATATAGTGCTGCAGTATAATGCTAACTGCTAACACAGGAGCTATAGAATAATATAGTGCTGCAGTATAATGCTTACTGCTAACACAGGAGCTATAGAATAATATAGTGCTGCAGTATAATGCTAACTGCTAACACAGGAGCTATAGAATAATATAGTGCTGCAGTATAATGCTAACTGCTAACACAGGAGCTATAGAATAATATAGTGCTGCAGTATAATGCTAACTGCTAAAACAGGAGCTATAGAATAATATAGCCGTGCAGTATAATGCTAACTGCTAACACAGGAGCTATAGAATAATATAGTCGTGCAGTATAATGCTAACTGCTAACACAGGAGCTATAGAATAATATAGTGCTGCAGTATAATGCTAACTGCTAACACAGGAGCTATAGAATAATATAGTGCTGCAGTATAATGCTAACTGCTAACACAGGAGCTATAGAATAATATAGTGCTGCAGTATAATGCTAACTGCTAACACAGGAGCTATAGAATAATATAGTGCTGCAGTATAATGCTAACTGCTAACACAGGAGTTATAGAATAATATAGCCGTGCAGTATAATGCTAACTGCTAACACAGGAGCTATAGAATAATATAGCTGTGCAGTATAATGCTAACTGCTAACACAGGAGCTATAGAAGAATACAGTGCTGCAGTATAATGCTAACTGCTAACACAGGAGCTATAGAACAATATAGTGCTGCAGTATAATGCTAACTGCTAACACAGGAGCTATAGAAGAATATAGTGCTGCAGTATAATGCTAACTGCTAACACAGGAGCTATAGAACAATATAGCCGTGCAGCATAATGCTAACACAGGAGCTATAGAATAATATAGTGCTGCAGTATAATGCTAACTGCTAACACAGGAGCTATAGAATAATATAGCCGTGCAGCATAATGCTAACACAGGAGCTATAGAAAAATATAGCCGTGCAGTATAATGCTAACTGCTAACACAGGAGCTATAGAATAATATAGCCGTGCAGTATAATGCTAACTGCTAACACAGGAGCTATAGAATAATATAGCCGTGCAGTATAATGCTAACTGCTAACACAGGAGCTATAGAACAATATAGTGCTGCAGTATAATGCTAACTGCTAACACAGGAGCTATAGAATGATATAGTGCTGCAGTATAATGCTAACTGCTAAAACAGGAGCTATAGAATAATATAATGCTGCAGTATAATGCTAACTGCTAACACAGGAGCTATAGAATGATATAGTGCTGCAGTATAATGCTAACTGCTAACACAGGAGCTATAAAATAATATAGCCGTGCAGTATAATGCTAACTGCTAACACAGGAGCTATAGAATAATATAGTGCTGCAGTATAATGCTAACTGCTAACACAGGAGCTATAGAATAATATAGCCGTGCAGTATAATGCTAACTGCTAACACAGGAGCTATAGAATAATATAGCCGTGCAGTATAATGCTAACTGCTAACACAGGAGCTATAGAATAATATAGCCGTGCAGTATAATGCTAACTGCTAACACAGGAGCTATAGAATAATATAGTGCTGCAGTATAATGCTAACTGCTAACACAGGAGCTATAGAATAATATAGTGCTGCAGTATAATGCTAACTGCTAACACAGGAGCTATAGAATAATATAGTGCTGCAGTATAATGCTAACTGCTAACACAGGAGCTATAGAATAATATAGTGCTGCAGTATAATGCTAACTGCTAACACAGGAGCTATAGAACAATATAGTGCTGCAGTATAATGCTAACTGCTAACACAGGAGCTATAGAACAATATAGTGCTGCAGTATAATGCTAACTGCTAACACAGGAGCTATAGAATAATATAGTGCTGCAGTATAATGCTAACTGCTAACACAGGAGCTGTAGAATAATATAGCCGTGCAGTATAATGCTTATTTTTTTTATTTTACCTTTATTTAACTAGGCAGGTCTTATTTTCAATGACGGCCTAGGAACAGTGGGTTAACTGCCTTGTTCAGGGGCAGAACGACCTTATCAGCTCGGGGGTTTGAACTTGCAACCTTCCGGTTACTAGTCCAACGCTCCACTAGGCTACCCTGCCGCCCCATCTAGGAAGAAATGGCAGAATGCATAAGGGAAATAGGCCCTATATTAAAATAGAGCGTTCTAACAGAAGTTTAGTGTGCATTCGTGACGAGTTGGGCATAAATCCACATCTCCACAAGGCCAGAGACCAATAATATAAAATGTTATCCATTTTAAAACAAAAGGTGGAATAACTCAAAAAGGGTGTGAATACTTTCTGAAAGCACTGATATTCCTCTCAACAATGGACTTTACAGTCTGGAAAACCCCCCTGAGGGATATAAGACCAGAATGTAGAGCAGCAGCATCGCTGAGCAGGTCATGGGATAGGCTTATTACACCTGGGTTCAAATACTATTTGAAATCATTTCAAATACTTTATCTGGGTTTGATTTGAGCCTGTCGGGCTTAAATTGACCCATAGGTGACGTTAAAAAACGGCCATCACTGACGATGTAGCACTCCACACAGGCTAAAGCAAATGAACCCAGGTCTGTTTTTGAGCCCAGGTCTGCGACTTACTTCAGCAGCTTGTAGTAGCCAAAGCGGAAAGTCTCCTGCAGCAGCACGGAGAGCACCACCCCGAATATGAGCAGTCCTTTCTGCTGGGAGGAACTCTCTTTGTTGCTGATCTGAACGGTGATGAACCACACTAGTGAAGACAGCAGCAGAGAACACAACCAGAAGAACGCCCTGGGAGAGAGAGAAGAAGAAAAACACGAGTTTAACACTAGGTATAGAAACACTCATTAAATAAGGTTCATCACACACACTGAAATGGACAGAGTTTAGGATTGGATGAACTTGTCTCCAAATAGGATTTTTTTTTAGACACAGTACTACTGTATACAAAATAGACACTGGTCAACACACACACAACATAATACATACATAGCAAGGTACCCCTGTCATACACATTGTACACTTCTCATATAGCCACATACATAATATTTCGCTAACTAGTAGATACATGAATGACTGTACTGTGTAACAAAACATTCTACGGGTGCTCCACAAAATGTAAAAGAAAAACAGGAGGGGGTACCTGTATTCGCGCATGTGCGACTATTTAGGTTTAGTGCTGGGCTGGAACAAAACATTGCGCGACCAGTAGCTCTCCAACTAACAGTGGTTTGTGTTTAACATTTGCAGAAACTTAAGAGTCAATAATTCTAATACAGCAAAAGCACATGTCCAGAAATGTGTGACCAAAAAGAAAGAGGTTTTGTTTGTGATTTAGCATTAGCCTTTGGGCTACCTATTTCTCATATACGGCTAACTGCTGTTGGCTGGAAGGCTACACTATCCAAATCTAGATGGTTTGCTTGCTATCTATTTATTTAGTTAACGTTACACTAGCTACTTACCCGGCGATAAGAAATATCACTCGGAGTGGGTCCCTGGCAATAGTAAACAAGAACAGTGCAATGGCAGGGCCGAAAGCGATGAATGTACACCCGAAAAACACAGATGCAGTCATTTTGGGGCTTGGTCCGACTTCGACTCAAGTTAGCCTGTTAACAAAACCTCCACCGCAGGGCCCTTCTTCTCTTCAATGGCTGAACGAGTGTATCTTTCCGAGAGCTTGGATGCTTCTTTACAACTGAAGTAAACCTGAAGCTATCTAAATAATCCCATTGTTGTGGATTTTATTGTGGGTTCCTTGATGCTACAGTATCACTTCCTGTTCTAAATGTTTGCAGGCACGTGACCGCAGGAGCAAAGATATTCGACGACAAAAGTTCCCGCATAGCCAATATTCAGCAATTGTTTTCAGACAATGATAAATTATTTCAGACAAGACGATGCACCTATTCAAAATATAGCTATTCATACGTTATTTGTATACGTGTGATTTATGAAAATAGTATTATTTATGTCTGTGCCACTAACGAATTTTGAGAAATAAATATGTCGGCTTTCTCGTTTCCTCACTATCTTTGACTCAAAACTCAATCTCTCCAACAGCGACATCTACAGTCTTTATACGGCATTACTTTCTGAGATAGTATTAACCAACGTTATCAATCCACTCTCAAATCAAAATTCAAATAAAAATTGCATTTTGTCACATGCGCCGAATACAACAGGTAGACCTTACTGTGAAATGCTTACCTACAAGCCCTTAACCAACAATGCAGTTTTATCAAATTGGGTGGATTTCTTTGTCAAATTGTAGGCTTATCGTGTGTATTTAAATACAAATATATGTTGTTTTTTTGGGGGGAACAGCTGTTTGACCAACATTTAACAGCAGACGTCACTATTTGTTCTCTACCAGATAAAGACTGAAGCAACCAACTACTGTATCTGTAAATTATTCTGTTCATTAAACCCAAGATGATGTGTCATGGTGCATCTGTCACAGCCACCTCTGAGTAACAGAAACCGTACAGTGCCTGGCTAGATCAGCAAGATATATAAGATCAAATCTGCTGATTCCAAATGACATCACGTACTATGTTTTGCCTATGACTTAATGCAGCGTGTCAACTCTATTTGAGTGGTTCCACGGTGTGGCTTTTAAATCTGTATTTTGTATTTTCAACTAATATATCAATGTGGAGTGACATTTTAATACATGTTTACTATCTCTAACATATGTTACATCAGCCCAGACTACATGCACCACATCATTAAATAGAATTAGGTGATCTCTATGACAGTCCTATCATCTTTGATGTCTCGCTCTCTCTCTCTTTGATCTCTCTCTCTCCCTCTCTCTCTCTCTCTCTCTCTCTCTCTCTCTCTCTCTCTCTCTCTCTGTCTCTCTCTCTCTCTCTCTCTCTCTCTCTCTCTCTCTTTCTCTCTCTCTTTCTTTCTGTCTCTCTATAGCTCCTGTGTTAGCAGTAAGCATTATACTGCAGCACTATATTATTCTACAGCTCCTGTGTTAGCAGTTAGCATTATACTGCAGCACTATATTATTCTATAGCTCCTGTGTTAGCAGTTAGCATTATACTGCAGCACTATATTATTCTATAGCTCCTGTGTTAGCAGTTAGCATTATACTGCAGCATTATATTATTCTATAGCTCCTGTGTTAGCAGTTAGCATTATACTGCAGCACTATATTGTTCTATAACTCCTGTGTTAGCAGTTAGCATTATACTGCAGCACTATATTATTCTATAGCTCCTGTGTTAGCAGTTAGCATTATACTGCAGCATTATATTATTCTATAGCTCCTGTGTTAGCAGTTAGCATTATACTGCAGCACTATATTATTCTATAGCTCCTGTGTTAGCAGTTAGCATTATACTGCAGCACTATATTGTTCTATAGCTCATGTGTTAGCAGTTAGCATTATACTGCAGCACTATATTATTCTACAGCTCCTGTGTTAGCAGTTAGCATTATACTGCAGCACTATATTATTCTATAGCTCCTGTGTTAGCAGTTAGCATTATACTGCAGCATTATATTATTCTATAGCTCCTGTGTTAGCAGTTAGCATTATACTGCAGCACTATATTATTCTATAGCTCCTGTGTTAGCAGTTAGCATTATACTGCAGCACTATATTGTTCTATAGCTCCTGTGTTAGCAGTTAGCATTATACTGCAGCACTATATTATTCTACAGCTCCTGTGTTAGCAGTTAGCATTATACTGCAGCACTATATTATTCTATAGCTCCTGTGTTAGCAGTTAGCATTATACTGCAGCACTATATTATTCTATAGCTCCTGTGTTAGCAGTTAGCATTATACTGCAGCACTATATTATTCTACAGCTCCTGTGTTAGCAGTTAGCATTATACTGCAGCACTACAGTGCCTTGCGAAAGTATTCGGCCCCCTTGAACTTGGCGACCTTTTGCCACATTTCACGCTTCAAACATAAAGATATAAAACTGTATTTTTTTGTGAAGAATCAACAACAAGTGGGACACAATCATGAAGTGGAACAACATTTATTGGATATTTCAAATTTTTTTAACAAATCAAAAACTGAAAAATTAGGCGTGCAAAATTATTCAGCCCCTTTACTTTCAGTGCAGCAAACTCTCTCCAGAAGTTCAGTGAGGATCTCTGAATGATCCAATGTTGACCTAAATGACTAATGATGGTAAATACAATCCACCTGTGTGTAATCAAGTCTCCGTATAAATGCACCTGCACTGTGATAGTCTCAGAGGTCCGTTAAAAGCGCAGAGAGCATCATGAAGAACAAGGAACACACCAGGCAGGTCCGAGATACTGTTGTGAAGAAGTTTAAAGCCGGATTTGGATACAAAAAGATTTCCCAAGCTTTAAACATCCCAAGGAGCACTGTGCAAGCGATAATATTGAAATGGAAGGAGTATCAGACCACTGCAAATCTACCAAGACCTGGCCGTCCCTCTAAACTTTCAGCTCATACAAGGAGAAGACTGATCAGAGATGCAGCCAAGAGGCCCATGATCACTCTGGATGAACTGCAGAGATCTACAGCTGAGGTGGGAGACTCTGTCCATAGGACAACAATCAGTCGTATATTGCACAAATCTGGCCTTTATGGAAGAGTGGCAAGAAGAAAGCCATTTCTTAAAGATATCCATAAAAAGTGTTGTTTAAAGTTTGCCACAAGCCACCTGGGAGACACACCAAACATGTGGAAGAAGGTGCTCTGGTCAGATGAAACCAAAATATAACTTTTTGGCAACAATGCAAAAACTTTATATTTGGCGTAAAAGCAACACAGCTCATCACCCTGAACACACCATGCCCACTGTCAAACATGGTGGTGGCAGCATCATGGTTTGGGCCTGCTTTTCTTCAGCAGGGACAGGGAAGATGGTTCAAATTGATGGGAAGATGGATGGAGCCAAATACAGGACCATTCTGGAAGAAAACCTGATGGAGTCTGCAAAAGACCTGAGACTGGGACGGAGATTTGTCTTCCAACAAGACAATGATCCAAAACATAAAGCAAAATCTACAATAGAATGGTTCAAAAATAAACATATCCAGGTGTTAGAATGGCCAAGTCAAAGTCCAGACCTGAATCCAATCGAGAATCTGTGGAAAGAACTGAAAACTGCTGTTCACAAATGCTCTCCATCCAACCTCACTGAGCTCGAGCTGTTTTGCAAGGGGGAATGGGAAAAAAAATTCAGTCTCTCGATGTGCAAAACTGATAGAGACATACCCCAAGCGACTTACAGCTGTAATCGCAGCAAAAGGTGGTGCTACAAAGTATTAACTTAAGGGGGCTGAATAATTTTGCACGCCCAATTTTTCAGTTTTTGATTTGTTAAAAAAGTTTGAAATATCCAATAAATGTCGTTCCACTTCATGATTGTGTCCCACTTGTTGTTGATTCTTCACAAAAAAATACAGTTTTATATCTTTATGTTTGAAGCCTGAAATGTGGCAAAAGGTCGCAAAGTTCAAGGGGGCCGAATACTTTCGCAAGGCACTGTATATTATTCTATAGCTCCTGTGTTAGCAGTTAGCATTATACTGCAGCACTATGTTGTTCTATAGCTCCTGTGTTAGCAGTTAGCATTATACTGCAGCACTATATTATTCTACAGCTCCTGTGTTAGCAGTTAGCATTATACTGCAGCACTATATTATTCTACAGCTCCTGTGTTAGCAGTTAGCATTATACTGCAGCACTATATTATTCTACAGCTCCTGTGTTAGCAGTTAGCATTATACTGCAGCACTATATTATTCTATAGCTCCTGTGTTAGCAGTTAGCATTATACTGCAGCACTATATTATTCTACAGCTCCTGTGTTAGCAGTTAGCATTATACTGCAGCACTATATTATTCTATAGCTCCTGTGTTAGCAGTTAGCATTATACTGCAGCACTATATTGTTCTATAGCTCCTGTGTTAGCAGTTAGCATTATACTGCAGCACTATATTGTTCTATAGCTCCTGTGTTAGCAGTTAGCATTATACTGCAGCACTATATTATTCTATAGCTCCTGTGTTAGCAGTTAGCATTATACTGCAGCACTATATTATTCTATAGCTCCTGTGTTAGCAGTTAGCATTATACTGCAGCATTATATTATTCTATAGCTCCTGTGTTAGCAGTTAGCATTATACTGCAGCACCATATTATTCTATAGCTCCTGTGTTAGCAGTTAGCATTATACTGCAGCACTATATTGTTCTATAGCTCCTGTGTTAGCAGTTAGCATTATACTGCAGCACTATATTATTCTACAGCTCCTGTGTTAGCAGTTAGCATTATACTGCAGCACTATATTATTCTATAGCTCCTGTGTTAGCAGTTAGCATTATACTGCAGCACTATATTATTCTATAGCTCCTGTGTTAGCAGTTAGCATTATACTGCAGCACTATATTATTCTACAGCTCCTGTGTTAGCAGTTAGCATTATACTGCAGCACTATATTATTCTATAGCTCCTGTGTTAGCAGTTAGCATTATACTGCAGCACTATATTATTCTATAGCTCCTGTGTTAGCAGTTAGCATTATACTGCAGCACTATATTATTCTATAGCTCCTGTGTTAGCAGTTAGCATTATACTGCAGCACTATATTATTCTATAGCTCCTGTGTTAGCAGTTAGCATTATACTGCAGCATTATATTATTCTATAGCTCCTGTGTTAGCAGTTAGCATTATACTGCAGCACTATATTGTTCTATAGCTCCTGTGTTAGCAGTTAGCATTATACTGCAGCACTATATTATTCTACAGCTCCTGTGTTAGCAGTTAGCATTATACTGCAGCACTATATTATTCTATAGCTCCTGTGTTAGCAGTTAGCATTATACTGCAGCACTATATTATTCTATAGCTCCTGTGTTAGCAGTAAGCTGCTGTTTATCCATCCAGTTTGGTAGGAAAAGATTTGAAAGGTATTTTAGGAAAATCGTTTCCACACGTAAAGGTGGTTATTTTCCTGTCTCTAGCCGGCCAGAGTGAAACGTTGTTTCGGTGCACAGAATCATCGTAACACTCACGAGTTAGAGACTCTGTTTCATGCTGTTAATGCTTGCCTTTATTCATACTTCCCACATTGGGTCAGAGCTAGTATTCTAGCTTGAGTTAACCTAATAAAAAATCCAAACCTTTCCAGTTAGATAACAGGTTTAATTTTGCCCACTAAGCACTGGCGTACCCCAACAACAAAGTGGTGTGGGCGTACCCCAACAACAGAATAGTGTGGGCGTATCCCAACAATAAAATGGTGAGGGTGTACAGCAACAACAGAATGGTGAGGGTGTACCCCAACAACAGAATGGTGAGGGTGAACCCCAACAACAGAATGGTGTGGGCATACCCCGTGTTTGAGATCTCAGGTGGGATTTTTGAAATGGGTTTTTCCTTCCAATTTATGCTTTGGCCACAGGACGAGTCATCAGCATTATGAGTTAACAGAATATTAACTTTTAAAAGTGAGATTTTCACTGGACAGTTACTCTAACTGAATTGTGAAAACGAATTAAGAATATGTTAATGTCATTACTGAAACGGTGACAATTGAAAACCATGGCAACATGAAAATAAATGTAGAAAACGGTCCCTTTTTTAGTCTGTCTCTGCATCATTCTGCCTGCTCAACCCTTAAACCTGACACTTCTCCATCTTGTCTGTCTCTGCATCATTCTGCCTGGTCAACCCTTAAACCTGACACTTCTCCATCTTGTCTGTCTCTGCATCATTCTGCCTGGTCAACCCTTAAACCTGACACTTCTCCATCTTGTCTGTCTCTGCATTATTCTGCCTGCTCAACCCTAAAACCTGACACTTCTCCATCTTGTCTGTCTCTCCATCATTCTGCCTGCTCAAGCCTTAAACCTGACACTTCTCCATCTTGTGACACTTTGCATAGCGTCGGCAGGGTCTGGGCCACTGAGTGAGCAGTTGTAGAGCAGGGGACAGTTGTGGAGCAGGGGACAGTTGTGGAGCAGGGGACAGTTGTGGAACAGGGGACAGTTGTGGAGCAGGGGACAGTTTTGGAGCAGGGGGCAGTTGTGGAGCAGGGGACAGTTGTAGAGCAGGGGACAGTTATGGAGCAGGGGACAGTTGTGGAGAAGGGGACAGTTGTAGAGCAGGGGACAGTTGTAGAGCAGGGGACAGTTGTGGAGCAGGGGACAGTTGTGGAGCAGAGGGCAGTTGTGGAGCAGGGGACAGTTGTAGAGCAGGGGACAGTTATGGAGCAGGGGACAGTTGTGGAGCAGGGGACAGTTGTAGAGCAGGGGACAGTTGTAGAGCAGGGGACAGTTGTGGAGCAGGGGACCGTTGTGGAGCAGGGGACAGTTGTGGAGCAGGGGACAGTTGTAGAGCAGGGGACAGTTGTGGAGCAGGGGACAGTTGTGGAGCAGGGGACAGTTGTGGAGCAGGGGACAGTTGTGGAGCAGGGGACAGTTTTGCTTTTACTCTGGTGTTTCTGTTCTCCCAGGTTCTGCCGTCTCTCTCTGGGTGGTGCTGGTGGTAGCTGAGGCACTTCCTGCTGGTCTATGAGACTGTCCTAACTGGCCTGGGGAGTGTTAAGGCGCCGTACAGGTGAAGGCTGAGCCGAACTGTGGACGTGGCTGGAGGTATGTGGTCTGCATGGTGAAGCTGAGGGGGACAGCTAAGAGGACAATACTGCCATGGCAGCCCGCAGACAGCCGGAGTGGAGTGGTCCACTCAAAGTGGATGAGCGATGGGGCTGAGGTGACTGACAACAGGCAGAGTGCTGGATGTTACACCCGTCGTTGCCTGGCAGTCAGGACGTCGGCCCAGCGAAGTCTGGTCACCTGATGCCCCAGGTCGACAAGGTGACAGGAAGCAGGGGATAGAGAACACTACCAGAATGGCCCCGGCTGCCTAAGGACACCGTGTGAGAGAGCTGCTAGCTAGCTGGCTGCCTCAGGACACTGTGTGGGAGAGCTGCTAGCTAGCTGGCTGCCTCAGGACACCGTGTGGGAGAGCTGCTAGCTAGCTGGCTGCCTCAGGACACCATGTAGGAGAGCTGCTGGCTAGCCGGCTGCCTCAGGTCACCGTGTGAGAGAGATGCTGGCTAGCCGGCTGCCTCAGGACACCGTGTGGGAGAGCTGCTAGCTAGCCGGCTGCCTCAGGACACTGTGTGGGAGAGCTGCTAGCTAGCCGGCTGCCTCAGGACACTGTGTGAGAGAGATGCTAGCTAGCCGGCTGCCTCAGGACACCGTGTGGGAGAGCTGCTAGCTAGCCGGCTGCCTCAGGACACTGTGTGGGAGAAATGCTAGCTAGCCGGCTGCCTCAGGACACTGTGTGGGAGAGCTGCTAGCTAGCCGGCTGCCTCAGGACACCGTGTGGGAGAGCTGCTAGCTAGCCGGCTGCCTCAGGACACTGTGTGGGAGAGCTGCTAGCAGGTATTGAAGAACTTTCTGTTCAAGGGGACTTTGTTGTTTGTTTTTAGTAAATATGGGGGGTTTATTTATTTTTGTGAGAAATATTTGCTTTTGCTAACCAGTGTGTGAAATGTAATATTGCGTGTGTTCCAGGCAGCTGCCCACAGGAAGTGATTCTGTCCAGAGGCATGGTGGATCCTTGTTGCAATAGACCTTATAGCTGAAATGTTTGATGAGAGCACATGGCAAATGGACTTTGTTGTACGACCAGAGATACCGCATACAATGAGGAGATGCTTGTGTCTCCGCCCTAACAACGGGATTCGTTGTCCACAGAGCGGACGGGCGGGCTGTCAATCTCCCGCCTATTTCTTTCTTTGGATTGGTGGAAACATCTTGTTATTTGAATACTTTTTTAAGTAGCCAATCCGATAAGGGGTGTTGACATCAACCCCGCCTATATTCAGTGGAGAGTGAGCTGCTATGTTAGCCTCATGAATACGCTCACACCATCTTGAATTTCAACAGGGACAACTCCAATATAAAGTGTTTTTTCCTCACAAAGTTGCCGGGATTTCGCGCGCATCACACTTATATCAGCACACTCCTAACAGCCTAAGCATTACCAAACTGCTATTCGATCAAATAAGCCTCATGTGTCAAAATGGCAATTCATTTGTATCTTTACTAAATTCGACAGTCTCTCGTTTGCCACCATACAAAACTCTTCACTTGCTTAATCATTGATGATTTACACAGATTTTTGGACGGAGTAAAACCTCTTGCTTTCACCTCTTCCTCTCTGGTATGAAGTTTGAGAAAATAACATGTCGACGTTGAAAGGGATGAGTCTTGTCCTTGAGGCAGAACTGAGCGATTTCTGATAGATGGGCCAGCTACAAAGTCTGCTAGATGGGCCAGCTACAAAGTCAAAATTGGCTATATTGTAAAACATTTAATTAATTTAAGGTTATAGTTAGGCATTCGGGTTAGCAGTGTGGTTAAGGTTAGGGTTACGTTTAAAATGTGATTTTATGACTTTGTGGCTGTGCCAGCTAGTGACCACTTTGCAGAGCTGCCTCCAGAACAACATTCATGACAATAAACGCTAACCTGCGTGAAAATATGGACACCTGCCTGTTGGCCTGCTTCGCTTCCTGCGCCACTTTGTTCCTTTGGTTTGTATGTTTGTTTGAGTTTTTTTAGTTGCATGGTTTTTAAGTTAAAAGTAAAGAAGCAATTGGTATACAGACATAAAGCGTTTTGACTGAATTGTGAAGAGGAATTGACAATGTGTTAACTTGATGACTGAAACGGTAACGATTGAAAACCATGCCTTATTAAAATAATTGTTAAAAAAAAACCAGTCATTTTTGTTGTCTGCCTCTGCGTCACTCTGCCTGCTCAATCCAGACCCCAGAACCGGGCACTTTTCCATCTTGTCACATATCTCGGCCTATATACCATTATTAACAGTCCATCAATAATTGGATGGATGGGTCTCCTACACTGTTGTCATGGAAGATAACAGAAGCCATGGAAAAGGGAGGGCGCATCACTTTAATTTTTGCAACGTCTACTTTCCAGAGGCGGGAGTGTGCTGTGACTCTCTGCCAAATCCAATCGCAACGCACAGACATATCAGCATCCGACCACGGAAGGACCCACATATGTTTCAGCAATCATGTAAGAGCAATGCCATACGTGCACACCTTTAAAAACTTGCTCCCAACTCATCATGTAGCCAGCTTTACGAGGTTCAAATAAGAGACCACTCCTATCAATAGTAATAATATCCGTCGCTTCCATTGCGCTGAGGAAAACATCACACTGGTAAGATGTGTTATGTTGCTTTTGATGGCGAGGAAGAATGTGTTTATTTTTGCTTAGAAATTGGAATTTGTAGAATGTAGCATTGGCCTTTTAATTGCGTTTTGACCTCTAAGGACACCTGAGTCATCGTGAAATATAACTAACGTTTACTTCCTAAACGTTTTACATTTAGTTGTTTGGTTTTTTTTGCAGTGAAATGTCGCCTTGTTTGATGCATGACCATAGCATTCTACTCCAGGTGCACGCATGTACTGATTCCGCGGTTAACAACATCATAAGCGGTGCCGGTGCCGGTGCTGTCCGTCTCAGCACCAAGGACAGGGCTCGGGCACAGTCGCTGTGGCGTAGTTTAAAAACAAACTGCATGCGCTCCAAAAAGGTGGCAACCGTTTTCACAAGCCGCTCTGGTTTAGTTGAACGGATCAGCTGGGTTGAAATTTCAAATTTAATAAAACAATCTTTCTATATTTGTATAACAGTACATTATTATCAATGGATATTGAAACTAATAATTCTGGTAAAAAAAAAATGTATCAATCAATATTTTTGTTCTAATTTAAGCAGAATTCCTAAGGCATAGCAGGCTATCAGACAGATATAAACTATTACAGTTAATATTTAAATCCTGTAAGTGGATTTCAAAGTCAGGGGTTGGCAGTTGCAATATTTATTAGCATATATTCATCAATATTCATATTTTCATTGCTGCATTTACACTCAAGAGAATGTTGAGGTACCTTTTTATCCAGGGACTGTTCATGAATGGTGACTGAGAGTGTGCAATGTGAATTGTAAACAGCTTTTACAACTTAAACAGATATCTAGTAACAACAGTGACATTTGCTTTTGCAGGAAGAGAACATGTCTCGTTCCTTCGTGTTCTTCCTCTCCTTATGGAGCTCTGTTATTGAAGTCGGACGCGGTTGTCCTGAACTATGCGACTGCTCCGACAAATACGGACGCCACTTCGCTGAATGCTCCTACAAAGACTTGGTTGACATCCCTGAAAGGTTGCCCCCCAACGTGACCACTCTGAGTCTCACCGCCAACAAAATATCTCTGGTGGAGTCGGGCAGCTTCGACAATGTGACCCAAGTCACGTCCTTATGGATGGCCCATAACGAGATAGTCACCATCGAACCGGGCACCCTGGCTCCCCTGGTCCAGCTGAGGAACTTTGACGTCAGTCACAACAAGATGGTGGATTTCCCTTGGGAGGATCTCCGTCACCTCACAGCCCTGCAGCTGCTGAAGATGGACCACAATGAGATGGTCAGTCTTCCTAAAGACTCCTTCTCTAACCTCAAGGACCTGAGGTCTCTCCGCCTCAACAACAACCGGTTCACCACTATAACGCAGGGGACTTTCGACAGCCTGATCTCCCTGTCTCATCTACAGCTCTATAATAACCCATTCACATGCCACTGCAGGATGGACTGGCTGAGGGACTGGATTCTAAACGCCACCATATCGGTTCCGGAACAGAACTTGATTGTCTGTGAAACTCCAGAGCAGTTGAGAGGAGCGGTGATCGTGAAACTGTCTGAGTCAAAGTGCATGGCCCCTAATGTCAGCATAACGGCTGAGCCTAACGTTGAGAATACGACACTCTATGAAGGCACAGTGTTGATCCTGAACTGTGAAATCAAAGGGAACCCAAAGCCAGACGTTATCTGGAAAATCCACACAAACCGTCAAAGTGTAGAGTACCCTCTGTCCACCAAAGGTAAAGAATCAGCAGAATCCAATGAATCTAACGAGGATTCTAGAACGACAGACAATCCATTTGAAATGTTCCGTAACGGCACTCTAGTCATACCGCGCCTTAGTAAAAAGAACAATGGCAACTACAGCTGTACCGCCACCAATGAGTTTGGTAAAGATGACGATTCACTATCAATAGTAGTGGTAGTACCAAAACCACCACCACCGCAACCTGTTGGAAAAGTGATTGGGCCACCAGTTACTATTAATGGGGAGAAAATCCCCTCAGTACTTCAACCTGTGATCAAAACCTCCATTAATAACCCTTTTAAACCATTCAATATTCCCCATTTGGAGGGAAAGTACAATATCTTCCCAACCCTTCCTCCCATTGAAGTTGACACTGAGCGTACGGCGCAAGTGCCCAAATATCCATCCCGTGCAACTAGCAAATGTACCTTGACCAGTGAGACACAGTACATCTCCAACCAGGCCTTCAATTTAAGCCTGGAAGATGTCAGGCAGTATACCTTTGACTTTGGAGTCATAGCCTTAGGGGTGTCAGAGACCGAGGCTAAAGTTAGACTCAATCCTCTCCTCCTTCCTAAAGACGACACAGACATCCGTCTCAGCACCTCAGAAGGGTTCCATTCCATCCACAAAGAGCCTCCCAACCAATCAGAGGTAACCAGGAGAGCCCGGGCGGACTCAGGGCTGTATCTGTGTGTCACCTCAGACCACAGACACTCAGCCATCCAGTGGTCCAGGATGGAAGATGGCATCAACACCTATCTGTTCCAGGACCTGCGCCCCGGCGCCAACTACTCTCTCTGTCTCACCTACAGAGGAGATGACTGTGAGGTACAGGTCCTCTTCACCACCAGGAAGAGAGTTCCTAACCTGTTGATCATTATAGTCGTCAGTATCTGTCTCCTTACAGTCTCCACCGTGCCCCTGCTGGGGGCCACCTGCTTCCACCTGGTCTACAAATATAGGAGCAAGACCTACAAGCTCATCATGAAGGCTAAAGACCACCAGCATCACATGGAGAGAAACCTTGTGGTCAACTTCAACCTGAGGAACTCGTACGCCGAGTCACAGACGCAGATCACAGCCAGCGAGACGGGGGAGGGAGAGGACGGGGAGTCGGAGAGTGGGGGGGAGAGAGAGGAGGACGTGGAGGGGAGTGGGGTGACCGAGTCGTTCACTCTGTCTCAGTACAGAGGGAATCTGGATGAGTGTGAGATGGGCTCAGAGTTCAGCGATAGGTTACCACTCGGGGCGGAAGCTGTTAATATCTCTGGGCAGTACAAAGAGCCACACCACTGATCCTGTTGTTGTTGTTAGTGTTTGATAGATCGTCTTGACCTAGACAGGTTCTAGTCATCTTCAGTCATGATCACATGTAATGTAAGTCTCACAGTAACTGTTTATCGATCCCACGAGAGAAGAACCTGTGACCTGTCATTTTTCAAAATGGCTGCCGTATCAATGACCTGGACACAGTGTAGACAAAGTCATAGGTGCTTCCGCTGTTGAAAGGAAAAGTAAAGAAGGTAGTTTATGTACGCTGTGAAGATGATGTAAAAGAAAGAAAGAAAACGTCCCTGTAAGTAAAATATTTAAGCCTAGTCTAAAAATAGACCCCTCCGGTGTGCTCTTAGCAGTGACAGTTTCCTGAGACTTGTGACCAGTTATTCAGTGTAGTCTGTCACAGGCAAGAAGGCAAAAAGCTCTGTAACTGTATCTAAAATGTCTCTTCTTAAAAAGTAACAGATGCACTTATGAATGTCTATGTTAATCTATTGTAGGCTATCAATGCTATTTTCTATCTAGAGTGAATGTCTATGTTCATCTATTGTAGGCTATCAATGCTATTTTCTATCTAGAATGAATGTCTATGTTAATCTATTGTAGGCTATCAATGCTATTTTCTATCTAGAATGAATGTCTATGTTAATCTATTGTAGGCTATCAATGCTATTTTCTATCTAGAATGATTGTCTATGTTAATCTATTGTAGGCTATCAATGCTATTTTCTATCTAGAGTGAATGTCCGCTTCACTGTTGCCAACAAACCCTTTAAGCTGTGTGTCACAAGCTATTGTTGTACGTCATTTTACAGTGACCTTTAACCCGGTATTGTGTCAATAATATACAGTACCAGACAAAAGTTTGGACACAAAAACCCTTGAATGAGTAGGTCTTTATTTTTATTTATTTTACTATTTTCTACATTGTAGAATAATAGTGAGGACATCAAAACTATGAAATAACACATATGGAATCATGTAGTAACCAAAAAAAAAGTGTTAAACAAATTAAAATATATTTTAGATTTTAGATTCTTCTAAGTAGCCCCTCCCCCTTTGCCTTGAGGACAGCTTTTCACACTATGTTTTGTTTTTGAATCTAGAGTGAACGTCCACTTCACTGTTGCCAACAAAACCCTTATTAAGCTGTGTGTCACAAGCTATTGTTGTACGTCATTTTACAGTGACCTTTAACCCGGTAATGAGTCAATAACATACATGATCCACGTGTCTCTATCTCATATCCATTAAAACCCTCACTGTTGCTCAACTCTTACATTTTGACAGTAAGATAAGTGTTACATTTTGATAGCGCATGGTTAAATGTAAGTGTTTCAGATGTGTACATTGCCTCAGTGTTCATCCTCTGCTATATGTGCCTGAAGTAATAAAGTATTGACAAGGAATGCTTGGTCGTTATTGATTTGCAGCTTCCGAACATGGCATGTTATTCGATCTATAGTGAAATGCCAAAAATAGGGGTTGTTGTACTACGAATGAACTGTCTGAATATTGGCTTCTGTAAAAATGGGTTTTCCGTACGCAGTCATCGTGGTTCTTGAAAACATGCTTACACGTTTGTTGTTCCCCTGTATTTACTTTAAAACTGTTTTATTCGTTTGAAAAGAAGTCTCTCTTTCAAAATAAGAGTCTTAATCACATTCTCCCACCTGGGAGAAAAACAGTTGATTTTTTTTCACTCTGGATTGTGATGTCAGTTACATTAATTTACACAAAAAAATAAATGTATCATTGTTCTTAAATATATTTTGAAAGCAAATATCTCAACCTCTGAAAACTTACCGAAACAACTGATGAAGGGCAGCACATTAAAGGAAGGGGTGGATATTGGATGCTAAAACAGGATGTGTTCTGTGCATCATAACCAAACACATACAACCGTTAAGATGTTGTACTATTTCACCATAACGACCTTTGCCAAAACTAAATAATAGACCAGCAAATTTTAAAATCGACATTGCAGACAACAATATGACACAGAAAGCAACATACATAGAGATTCACTTCATGTGCAGCTGAACAAGCCAAGGCACTTGACTGCAACCCACAGAAATTACAGGCCTCTTACAGTCAACTGCTACCCTGAAGACCAAGCAGTTGGAACATTGGGTTCTATAGAGAGCAGCAGGATGTCAGGACCCCATAAACCACATGACATCAGTCATGACCGTGTGTCATGGTCTCAGTTAGCAGCGGCGTCGGTGGCAGCGCCTGAGGGTGTGGCAGCGCCTGAGGGTTTGGCAGCGCCTGAGGGTTTGGCAGCGCCTGAGGGTGTGGCAGCGCCTGAGGGTGTGGCAGCGCCTGAGGGTTTGGCAGCGCCTGAGGGTGTGGCAGCGCCTGAGGGTTTGGCAGCGCCTGAGGGTGTGGCAGCGCCTGAGGGTTTGGCAGCGCCTGAGGGTGTGGCAGCGCCTGAGGGTGTGGCAGCGCCTGAGGGTGTGGCAGCGCCTGAGGGTGTGGCAGAGCCTGCCTCGGCAGCGGTGGGTTTGCTGCTGGCGTCTTTCTTGCTTCCTGCCGCGGCGCTACGGTTCGTTCCGTTCACGAAGCTGTCAGAGGGCTGGAGAAGAAAAAATATGTTTGTCTTGTAGAGTACAGGAAGTTGTCACACACACACACACACACACACACACACACACAGACACACACACACACACACACAGAGACACAGACACAGACACAGACACACACACACACACACACACACAGACATACACACACACACACACACACACACACACACACACACAGACACACACACAGACACACACACACACACACACACACACAGACACACACACACACACACACACACACAGAGACACAGACATACACACACACACACACACACACACAGACATACACACACACACACACACACACACAGAGACACAGACATACACACACACACGCACACACAGACATACACACAGACACACACACACACACACACACACAGAGACACACACACACACACACACAACACAGGTTGCTGGCCTGCTTTTCTACTCTCTATTTTGGGCGACCGACCTGCAGCTGGTAGTGTTTTCTGGACCCCAGTAGAGACGGGTTGTTGACCAGCGTGTAGAGTAACTGCCAGCGTGCCCGCACCCTCCTGCTGTTAACCACCTTGTCCGGTCTCTTCTCCTGATTCACCAGCTGGATCCCTGAAAGGAGAATGAAGAGGAGGAGCAGGCTGTCAGGGCAGAGCAAGAGACTGACACTGGATGGATGGAATTATTTGGTGATATAAATTCCACATTGTGTAGTAGTAGTAGTAGGTTCAGTCAATGTCATGTCTGGGAAGTGTCTGCGAGGGACCGAAAAGGCCACACCCCTTTTGTGCAAATCCGTGTATGAGTGTGTATGTCTATAACAACCTTCCTCAGCATCTCGCATCTTCTGCCCAGCACCTCCAGCCGAGGCAGCCTGCAGCGCCAGCCCACAGAAGGCCTTCATCACAGGGTGGGATTGGCTGACCTCTACCTTCAGGTAGTGGGTGTAGTAACAATAAGCTGTATGAAGGTCAGAGGTCAGGGATTCAGACATATCGAGGGCACATATTCATGAACCAATGTGTTAGGTTTAACCTGTTCACCTGTGTATTTCATAGCATCAGGAACATATTTCAGAAACGTTTTTCAATTACGTGGGTTATTGTTAGATGATTGCTAATGAACGTGGTAACCAATACATGAGAATACTTTAATTAGGGTGATGGCAAACCGTGAGGCTGCTGGTTTTGTTTTGGTGGCCATGACACCTTTCGTTTGTTTTTTGAAGTCTTTAGTTTGGGCATGCCTTTGGTATTTTTACATTTTTTTTTACATATTTATGTATCGCCACCATCTGAACAAAATAATCTGCTTGGACTGGCCAACCAAGAGGTCAAGAGAGACAGAGCTGGCTGGCACTGGACCAAAGTAAGGTTGCTGTCTCCCTTAGGCACATGTCCAGCCAACACGGTTCCTCAAACCCTTTATTTCTCACAGAAACGCACACACATTCATTCAGGTTACAGACGATGTAACTAGGACCCCTCGACAATATCCGTTCTGTAACAAATGTACCAGTGGCAGGCCTTTCAACAACAACAAAAAGTTCCTATAGAATTCCCTGAACTGTATGTTGACGTACCCGGGTCGTAGGATTCAGCCGCGCGGTTGAGGAGGCTGATGTCCATGCGCCCCAGGTGGATGATGTTATAGAGGGCAGTGATGACCATCCTCCAGATGGCTGCTATCAACCCCACCACGATGTTGATCAGGAAGAGCAGGTAGGTAAGCAGGAACAGACTGCCTCTGGAACAACACAGCCAGTAAAACATCTAGTTAGTTCTACTTTGAATGGATCAATGGTGCTAAGAAAGTACAGGGGGTCCGGGGGCATGTCCCCCTTGAAAAAAAATAATAATTTAAATGTGTCATTTTTTGTGTTAACATGAAATTTACCAAAAAGAAAAGAAACCCCTCTTTCAACTCAAGAAGTGTGTGTTCCAGCATTTCCACAAAATCGGTCCTCGGGACCCCAAGGGGTGCACCTTTTGGTTTTTGCCCTAACACTACACAGCTGATTCAAATGATCAACGCTTGATTATTTGAATCAGCTGTGTGTTGTGCTGGGGCAAAAAAAAAAAACGGGAAACCGTGGTGAAATCTATGATGTCACTAGTTCTGAGAAAAAAAAGTTAGAAATAAACAAATAAATAAAGTAAATCATTTATAGAGTTCTAGAATCTTAGTACCAACTGCGACCTGGCCAAGATAAAGCATAGCAGTGTGAACAGATTTATAGAGTTCTAGAATCTTAGTACCAACTGCGACCTGGCCAAGATAAAGCATAGCAGTGTGAACAGATTTATAGAGTTCTAGAATCTTAGTACCTGTTGTTCAAGTCTCTTGTCCCAGCATCCTTTTTGATAAAAGCAAACCTGGCTGTGACGTGTTGTAGAGTAATAGTCAGTATCAACGTCACCCACACAGGCCTGGTAAGATCAGATACCACAACGGGAAAATAATCCACACAATATGAAAATAATCCACACAATATGAAAATAATCCACACAATATGAAAATAATAGGCTTTTATCAACTGATGAGTATCTCAAATAAGTTCAAAGTGTATTGTGGTGATGAGCTAGCTGGTCAAAAACAATTCTGTAAAATGGTGCTTGAAAATCAGATAAAGGCTTCGTGGCAAGAGTATGATTCCATATAAGAGTATGATTCCATATAAGCACACAGGAACAAATTTAGTTCCAATTTAAAGATGCACTCACCAGGCCTTGGCAGCGACCTGGAAGAGTATAAGGTTCTGGCCATACAAGATGGGGATGATGATGAGGAACACCAACCACACAAAACAGATGAAGAAGACCAAAGTCTGGAAGACCATTCCTGACAAAATAATATTAAATAGTAAGAGAGGAATCTAGAATAAGAATATAAAATTCATAAAATTCATTTTTAAAAGTAAGTTTTAAAAGGAATTGAGGTTGGTAGCACACAGAAATGACCAAGTATTCACTGAAGAACTATATGATAAAATGGGAATTGGATAATCCTTTAATTAGGAATAAAAACCACAGCGTCAGGTCAGCCTACCTAAAGAGATGACAGCAGCCTGATATCCAATGAAACCCATCCAACACACTAGGCCTGTCTGAGACGGACGGATGCTCTTCTGGCAATTATACACGTTGTAAATATCTCCTCTGTACAAGCCCTGGAGGTTCCATCTGATGGTAGAAACATGAAGACGTAGAATTACTGAAAGGATTATGAAAGGAACACACTTGAAAATATCAGTTATTTGGTATTTTCCAAATGTTTCTTGAACGTACAAAAGAACACAATGTTTGCTGCACTGATATAGTTACTGTGTTAGTGTGTTAGTGTGTTAGTGTGTTAGTGTGATACTGTGTTAGTGTGTTACTGTGTTAGTGTGTTACTGTGTTACTATGTTAGTGTGTTAGTGTGTTAGTGTGTTACTGTGTTAGTGTGTTACTGTGTTAGTGTGTTACTGTGTTAGTGTGTTACTGTGTTAGTGTGTTACTGTGTTAGTGTGTTAGTGTGTTACTGTGTTACTGTGTTGGCTGATCAAAGGTATTTACCTGTGAAGGATCATGGACCTCATGAGCATGATCAGGGTGAGCATACAGGCCAGGGTCAACCCACACAGGTAACACACTACAAAACATAACGAACAGGCCATGGTCAACCCACACAGGTAACACACTACACAACATAACGAACAGAACAGGATCAACCCACACAGGTAACACACTACACAACATAACGAACAGGCCAGGTTCAACCCACACAGGTAACACACTACACAACATAAAGTCAACCCACAAAGGTAACACACTACACAACATAACGTCAACACACACAGGTAACACACTACACAACATAACGAACAGAACAGGATCAACCCACACAGGTAACACACTACACAACATAACGAACAGAACAGGATCAACCCACACAGGTAACACACTACACAACATAAAGTCAACCCACACAGGTAACACACTACACAACATAACGAACAGGCCAGGTTCAACCCACACAGGTAACACACTACACAACATAACGAACAGGCCAGGTTCAACCCACACAGGTAACACACTACACAACATAACAAACAGGCCAGGATCAACCCACACAGGTAACACACTACACAACATAACAAACAGGCCAGGATCAACCCACACAGGTAACACACTACACAACATAACGAACAGGCCAGGATCAACCCACACAGGTAACACACTACACAACATAACGAACAGGCCATCGTCAACACACACAGGTAACACACTACACAACATAACGAACAGGCCAGGATCAACCCACACAGGTAACACACTACACAACATAACGAACAGGCCAGGATCAACCCACACAGGTAACACACTACACAACATAACAAACAGGCCAGGATCAACCCACACAGGTAACACACTACACAACATAACGTCAACACACACAGGTAACACACTACACAACATAACGGACAGGCCAGGTTCAACCCACACAGGTAACACACTACACAACATAACGAACAGGCCAGGTTCAACCCACACAGGTAACACACTACACAACATAACAAACAGGCCAGGATCAACCCACACAGGTAACACACTACACAACATAACGAACAGGCCAGGATCAACCCACACAGGTAACACACTACACAACATAACGTCAACACACACAGGTAACACACTACACAACATAACGAACAGGCCAGGATCAACCCACACAGGTAACACACTACACAACATAACGAACAGGCCAGGATCAACCCACACAGGTAACACACTACACAACATAACAAACAGGCCAGGATCAACCCACACAGGTAACACACTACACAACATAACGTCAACACACACAGGTAACACACTACACAACATAACGGACAGGCCAGGTTCAACCCACACAGGTAACACACTACACAACATAACGAACAGGCCAGGTTCAACCCACACAGGTAACACACTACACAACATAACAAACAGGCCAGGATCAACCCACACAGGTAACACACTACACAACATAACGAACAGGCCAGGATCAACCCACACAGGTAACACACTACACAACATAACGTCAACACACACAGGTAACACACTACACAACATAACGGACAGGCCAGGTTCAACCCACACAGGTAACACACTACACAACATAACGAACAGGCCAGGATCAACCCACACAGGTAACACACTACACAACATAACGTCAACACACACAGGTAACACACTACACAACATAACGGACAGGCCAGGTTCAACCCACACAGGTAACACACTACACAACATAACGAACAGAACAGGTTCAACCCACACAGGTAACACACTACACAACATAACGTCAACACACACAGGTAACACACTACACAACATAACGAACAGGCCAGGATCAACCCACCCTTGTGCTGCAGCTCATGTCAGTAAATGCAGGACAGACACCCACCTTCCAGACACCAGGTATAGTGAATAACAATCTGGACCACCTCCATCCTGTCCTCTGATAGGACGATACCAACGCCCTCCAGAAGGAAGGGGAACTTGTCATCTATACCAGCACGGACTATATGGAGGGTGGGGATCACCAGTATTACCAGCAACAGCGCCACCTAGGGGATGGATGACCACGTGACTGTTTAGAGTTATTTCTATTAAAACAACTGGCATCTTGTCAGGTTATCTGAAAGCAGCCATGTTCACAACCAACCTTCGATGTGGATTGTTGCTTTGTTCCTTTGTTTATTGTTACGTTTTGCTGAAATGTGACGGATTCCTAATTAACTGCAGTATTTATTTACCTGATAAACTGCTATGGACGACACAAATGCTGAGATCGCCAGCTTTAGTGGAAACCGGAATACTACAACAAAGAAATAATGGTGAAACAATGGTGTCGTTAGAATATTTTGTTTTAAAAGAAAAAGATTAGCGGACAAATTGTCAAAAGCCTCCAGACTTACCTTTCTCTGGTGTGTAGATGTAGGACTTGACTGTGTCTTTTATTGTCTCCAACAGTTTGGGTTTATCTGATCTGATAGAGGTACTGAACAAAAACACAATGATGTCAATAACGGCATGCTGCAGTCATCACTACTTAGTTTACTTAGTTACTTTACTTAGTTTATGTCATAGAATAACACACAGTCTGGTCATTCAGTTTAGTATCTTGTTTCTCTCAGAATAAAACACAGTCTGGTCATTCAGTTTAGTATCTTGTTTCTCTCGTCATAAAACACAGTCTGGTCATTCAGTTTAGTATCTTGATTCTCTCAGAATAAAACACAGTCTGGTCATTCAGTTTAGTATCTTGATTCTATCAGAATAAAACACAGTCTGGTCATTCAGTTTAGTATCTTGTTTCTCTCATCATAAAACACAGTCTGGTCATTCAGTTTAGTATCTTGTTTCTCTCATCATAAAACACAGTCTGGTCATTCAGTTTAGTATCTTGTTTTCTTATAATAAAACACAGTCTGGTAAGTCAGTTTAGTATCTTGTTTCTCTCATAATAAAACACAGTCTGGTCATTCAGTTTAGTATCTTGTTTCTCTCATAATAAAACACAGTCTGGTCATTCAGTTTAGTATCTTGTTTTCTCATAATAAAACACAGTCTGGTCATTCAGTTTAGTATCCTGTTTCTCTCATAATAAAACACAGTCTGGTCATTCAGTTTTAGTATCCTGTTTTTCTCATAAACTCCACCTGATGTTTGACTTTTTCTTCTTTAGAATTAATTGCACGTAGTCTGTGTAGTAGCTGCTCTCCAGGTCCTGAAGCCAAAGAGGATCAGAATCAAACTGTTTAAATTAACACATAAACATTATGGGATGTATGATCTGACAACACTGACCACCTGCAACACTGTATAGAATCAATCATGTGGATGCAGAAAATTCACATTAAAATAATGTGTGAGGTCGCTAGAACTGTAGCTGTGATCACAACACAGACGGATTAACGACCTCACGTGATCTCACTGTCACCGACAGTTTACAGCGAGACAATCCACGGATTACAGTGAAATAAACACTGCATTGTGTAAACCTTCAGAGAAATAACATTCCTGGGTGATAATCTGTACAGGGGATATTTTACACTAAATCAATTCCATCCAAGCTGTTTACGTAATCAGACCTTTTGGTTACAAGTTACGTGGTTAATGTAGTTTCATAACTTTAAAAGTCTCTTGAGGAGCTATGTTTAGTTTTTACATACTGTAGATATTCCAGAAGCATCACGAGCAGGACAATAACCCCAGCGTTTTGACAAGCTAAATACAGGCAGTTCAATAACCCCAGTGTTTTGACAACCTAAACACAGACAGGACAATAACCCCAGTGTTTTGACAACCTAAATGCAGGCAGTTCAATAACCCCAGCGTTTTGACAACCTAAATACAGGCAGTTCACTAACCCCAGTGTTTTGACAACCTAAACACAGACAGGACAATAACCCCAGTGTTTTGACAACCTAAATGCAGGCAGTTCAATAACCCCAGCGTTTTGACAACCTAAATACAGGCAGTTCACTAACCCCAGCGTTTTGACAACCTAAACACAGACAAGTTCAATAACCCCAGCGTTTCGACAACCTAAACACAGACAGGACAATAACCCCAGCGTTTTGACAACCTAAACACAGACAAGTTCAATAACCCCAGCGTTTTGACAACCTAAAGGATCATGACACGTTGACATCGTTCTCATCAAAACCTTAAAGAGAGACTACAGCGGCTGGCAGGGTCATGACTAATACACTCCTTGGTCAAAGAGCAGGCTTCCCTCACCTCAGAACCATTAGCCTTAGCACCTTTGAGAAACAGCAGTGGGTACTTGATACAGAGGAATCCCAGACAGCCGATCTGTGGGAGACTGGCCAGCAGGGAATAGTACTTATACAGCTGTGGAGACCAAGATAAACATATTGATACAAAACATACTGATTTATTTTTTACCAGTTTGTTATGGTTTTAAGATACTGTTATTATAGAATAAGTTTCAGCTGGAGATATGAACTCTGTTAAATATGACACAACAACAACAACAACAACAACAACAACAACAGCAACAGCAACAACAACAACAACAACAACAACAACAACAACAGCAACAACAACAACAACAACAACAAAAAAGATGTGCCCTCCCTTTTTTTTCTCCCACTTTTTATATCAGATGATTTTACCTCCGGTGTTTTGGGACAGTCAATCTTCTGCCAGACGAGGACAGCAAAGTGGGTCCAGGAGAATAGACTGCCCAGCACATAGCCCAGTTTACTGTGGAGCGTACCACAGGCCAGGAGTGGGTAGTACAGGGCAGGCCAGTAGAAGATGGCGATGATCTTCATGTACTCTGGAAGGAGTAGGAACACACACAGTATGTGTTTAGTATCACACCAGTTCATCCTTCAATGTGTTTACACTGTTCCACAGTTGGATCGCAGAGTGAAGGAAAAGCAGCCAACAAGTGCTCAGCATATGTGGGAACTCCTTCAAGACTGTTGGGAAAAGTATTCTTCATCAAGCTGGTTGAGAGAATGACAAGAGTGTGCAAAGCTGTCATCAAGGTAGAGGGTGGCTACTTTGAAGAATCAACATAAAATATATTTTGATTCAACACTTTTTGTTGGTTACTACATGATTCCATATGTGTTATTTCATAGTTGTCATGTCTTCACTATTATTCTACAATGTAGAAAATAGTAAACATAAAGAAAAACCTTGAATGAGAAGGTGTGTCCAAACTTATGACTGGTACAGGAGTAAGCTAACTAGGCAACAGGATAAGATTATTATTTTTTAAGTATCAGCAGCTTGTATGTGAGTGGGTGTGTACGTGTGTAGAGTCAGTATCAATGTATGTGCATGTTATGTGTGAGTGAGTAGATGATGGAGTGAGTGTTTGTGAGTGTGTTGGAGTGACAGTGTGTGTGTGTGTGTGTGTGTGTGTATGTGTGTGTGTGTGTGTGTGTGTGTGTGTGTGTGTGTGTGTGTGTGTGTGTGTGTGTGTGTGTGTGTGTGTGTGTGTGTAGGGCAACAGTGTGTGTGTGTGTGTGTGTGTGTGTGTGTGTGTGTGTGTGTAGGGCAACAGTGTGCATAGAGAAATGAATGGCCTATAAAGAGAGTCTGTTTAAAACCCGTAGATTTCCTCCAAAATAGACCCAAAAGTAACTGCTATTCATCTGTAATTACATGATTCTGACATGCTAGAACATGGTATCTTTGGAAAGAAGACATCTGGGTGATTATGAGGAAAATATCAGAAGATATATAAGAGTTACATAGTTCAGAATACACATGATCAAGAACACACAAAAAAACGTTTTTTGTGTGGTTTTTGAAAGTCATCGTTCATTGACAAGCTAGAAGTGAATTATTGATGACCAGAGCTGGAAACACATCAGACGGCTTCCACAACATGTGAACAACATCAGGGGGGGGGGGGGGGGGGGAATGGAATTGATAGATCTAACAACTAGAAATGGGTAGATGTTTTTAGTAAGTGGTGTCGGGTGTGGTCACGGGACGTTTCCAAGTGTCCCTAAACCTCTCCAAAGTGACATATGTCTGTAAATTAGATCATTCCGGTGCTATTACATATTTGCAATCCTTAAATGATATTTGTTTAGTATAAAAACACAGTTTCTTCCATATCAACCTCACTCCAGCATTGTGGTGGTGTTATGGGGTATCCAGGGTACACTTAAGTGTCCTTTCAACCTCACTCCAACATTGTGGTGGTGTTATTGTCACACACTGACCATAGTTTACTTTGTATATTTCTATGTTTTGGTTGGTCAGGGTGTGAGCTGAGTGGGCATTCTATGTTTCATTGTCTAGTTTGTCTATTTCTATGTCTGGCCTGATATGGTTCTCAATCAGAGGCAGGTGTTAGTCATTGTCTCTGATTGGGAACCATATTTAGGTAGCCTGGGTTTCACTGTGTGTTGGTGGGTGATTGTTCCTGTCGCTGTGTTTTCACCAGATAGGGCTGTTTCGGTTTTCGTTACGTTCTTGGTTTTGTAGTGTTTGTATCGATTCGTGTTTTACGTTTGTTTATTAAACATGGATCGCAATCTACACGCTGCATTTTGGTCCGACTCTCCTTCTCAGACAGAAAACCGTGACAGTTATGGGGTATCCAGGGTACACTTAAGTGTCCTTTCAACCTCTCCAAAGTGTCAATGTTTTAACTAAACAGTTTTTGCACATTGGATCTTAAAAGGTTCTAGGCAATGCTTTGTCCCACTCAGGTAAACTGCATATCTCTGGAAAGCTTATCTCATTGGCTACGATACTGTCAAGGTGCCATAGTAGCCAATCCCCTGTGTAACGGATGCCTACAGCGCGTAACCAGGCAACATATTTTTGATGTGCAAAGATATAGTCCCTCGGTGGACATTGGATGTTGCCATTAAGTCCTACATCATAAGATAACATGACAGTAGGCTGGTGATCGATAACGGTAGGTCACGGGCAGACAAAGAAGACCTCCTCATGATCTGTGGAGTCCCGGCTTTCAGTGTCTATCGACGTATTCCCTGTTTATTTAGTTTATGCTTCACAACGCTAACCGAAATGTAGGTGGCAGCCATCTTGAAAATGAGGTCATCGGCTCTGCCGGCGCTTTTAAATTCGTATGCCCATATATGGTAGTAAGTCACACCGAAGATTTGAAGGCACCGATCAATAGCCAAGATACTCAGCTGACGGCAGACTTTGCAGATAGGGGCCACCGTTTTCATACCAGACTGAATTTAATAAAAATAATTTTAAAAATAGGGTCACCAAATATGAGAACTTTAAATTCAAGAGGTTTTAATGGGACAGGGACACAGCTGCTCACCTTTGATTTCCTGAGGGGTGTCTTTGGAGAAGGGCAGGGGATCTGGAGCCAGGACCAATACAGACAGCTTGCTGAAGACCAGCCCAAACACAGCTACTGCTAGGGCTTTGTGCTGCGTCTGGTCCAGGAAGTTCACTGGACTGGTGGGGGGCACACAGCGGGAAAAGACCAGAGATAAGACCAAGCAAACACCCGCAAATGAATGGTAACTTATTTCATTGTTATAAATGGTCTCATAGTGTGTTATGGCGATGAGGCAGCCTGAGTTGTTTTTGTAACAGTGTGGTTTCCCGCTGGGCACAGACGTCAGTTCAACGTCTAGTTTTGATTTACATTTGGTTGAGTTGTCAACTAACATGAATTCAACATGAAATCAACAACAAAATATCACCATGTCATTGGATTTTAGGTTCAATTTTGGGTGAAAAAAATAGGAAATTCCCTCAGGTTTCCTTTCTCTTTTCAAATCCAATTAGTTTTCCACATTGATTCAACGTCATCACATTTACTGTTACGGTGCGTGAATGAGGACCCAAAAGCGAATTAACGTAAACAGAGCTTCTTTAATAACAAAACATAGGTAGGCTCAGATGGACCGGCAGATTCCGACAGGACAGGACAAGGTTGCAGCAAACATGACGACAGTCTGGTTCAGGCATGAATAACACAAACAAGAATCCGACAAAGACAGGAACAAAAACAGAGAGAGATATAGAGGACTAATCAGAGGGAAAAAGGGAACAGGTGGGAAAAGGGGTGACGAGGTAGTTAGGAGGAGACAAGGAACAGCTGGGGGAAAGAGGGGGAGAAAAGGTAACCTAATAACGACCAGCAGAGGGAGACAGGGTGAAGGGAAAGGACAGAAACAAGACACAACATGACAATACATGACATTTACTTTCTCTTTTCAGATCCAATCAGTTTTCCACATTGATTCAATGTCATCACGTTTCCTTTCTCTTTTCAGATCCAATCAGTTTTACACATTGATTCAATGTCATCACGTTTCCTTTCTCTTTTCAGATCCAATCAGTTTTACACATTGATTCAACGTCACATTTCATTTTTGGAGTTGAAATTACATGGAAACAAACGCTGGATTTTTAACCAGTATTTGCCCAGTGGGTTGTCACATATTGACAAGAGTTCCTGGTTGCTTCATGTTGATGTGTCTGGTAAATGAACCTGCACTTTACCTTGAGTTACCAGTTGATCCACTGGCAAAACCCTCACATAGACTCTTTCTCCTCTTCAGGACTGCTAGAATCAGCACCACAACGAGCTAGGAGACAAGATATTCCATAGAGTGAGTGATACAATAGGAACTCTAATTCCTCTCCTAAACTACAGTACAACTAAAACAATCAGCTAATGTACCTTGTTGTCAAGCCAGAGGGCCTGAAGGAATATGGGGGGGGGGGGGGGGTACTCCTAGGAAAGGACCTTCTGAATGCTCCCTCCCCATTGTCTCATTATTTTTGATGAGCCCCTGGTAAGTGGAGACGCTGACCCACCCTTCCAGCCTGGTCTCATAGACTAGACGTAACATAGGAAACCTTAAATAACCTGGGACACTCAAATGAGTATGATACGTTACGTTTGGTACGGTTACGTAGGACAGAAGGTTGCTTACAGCAAGAAGAAAAGAAGGGTGGTTGGTTGGGGTGTTTGGGTGTATAACATGGGGTGTATAACATGGGGTATATAACATGGGGTATATAACATGGGGGTGTATAACATGGGGTGTATAACATGGGGTGTATAACATGGGGTATATAACATGGGGGTGTATAACATGGGGGTGTATAACATGGGGGTGTATAACATACACATCACAGACAAACTGAATCGGTCCACCCACACAGACAGTGTGGAGAAGAAGGCGCAACAGCGCCTCTTCAACCTCAGGAGGCTGAAGAAATTTGGCCTGTCACCCAAAACCCTGACAAACGTTTACAGACGCACAATCGAGAGCATCCTGTCGGGCTGTATCACAGCCTGTTACGGCGAATGCACCGCCCTCAACCACAAGGCTCTCCAGAGGGTGGTGCGGTCTGCACAACGCATCACCGGGGGCAAACTACCTGCCCTCCAGGACACCTACACCACCCGATGTCACAGGAAGGCCATAAAGATCATCAAGGACATCAACCACCCGAGCCACTGCCTGTTTACCCCGCTATCATCCAGAAGGCGAGGTCAGTACAGATGCATCAAGGCTGGGACCGAGAGACTGAAAAACAGCTTCTATCTCAAGGCCATCGGACTGTGAAATAGCCATCAGTAACTCAGAGAGGCTGCTGCCTACACTGAGACCCAATCACTGGCCACCTTAATAAATGGATCACTAGTCACTTTAAACAATGCCACTTTAAATAATGTTTACATATCTTACATTACTCACATCACATGTACAGTATATACTGTATTTTGTACCATCTACTGCACCTTGCCTATGCCATTCGGCCATCGCTCATTCATATACTGATATGTACTCATTCTCATTCACCCCTTTAGATTTGTGTGTATTAGGTAGTTTCGCTACACTCACGTTAACATCTGCTAACCATGTGTATGTGACCAATAACACTTGATTAACATGGTGCTTCTACACCTGCATTGCTTGCTGTTTGTGGGTTTTAGGCTGGGTTTCTGTACAGCACTTTGAGAGATCAGCTGATGTACGAAGGGCTATATAAATACATTTGATTTGATTTGATTTTGATTTGATTTGAACACGAATATCTAGCAACCAAAATATTGCATGTTTGAATTTCCTCACAGACAACTTTAGCATTTTTATCTAATTAACAACATTGGAACTACTAACTCCTTTTTAGCTACTTTGCGACTATATAGCATGTTAGCTAACCCTTCCCTTCCACCAATTATCCACCTAGCTAGCGTTAGCCAAAACTAATTGGAATTTGTAACATATCATATGAATTGTAATTCAGGAACATATCATACAAAATGGATGATGGACAGCCACACATGAATACATACCATACCAAACTTAACATATCACACTCATTAGAGTGTCACGGGTTTACATTTACTATGTTACGTGTACCCCTGAGTCCAGGTTGTCCCTACATAGTGCTCTGAGTGTGCTCTATTTGGCAGAATCACAAAAGCCTACGGTGTGTCAGTACAATTATAATTCATGCCATTGTTCTCCTCAGAAAAGTGGAGCGAGCCCTCTACCAACAAATTGGACAAGGCCTAACCATGACATATATCACTGATGATGTTGAGGGAGATGGCTTTCAGAAGTCATAGAGAGTAGCACCAATGTACTGATTGAACATCCCCTTTAGAACATGGCCTACAGTCATCTGTACTGACTGAACATCCCCTTTAGGGCATGGTCTATAGTCATCTGTACTGACTGAACATCCCCTTTAGGGCATGGTCTATAGTCATCTGTACTGACTGAACATCCCCTTTAGGGCATGGTCTATAGTCATCTGTACTGACTGAACATCCCCTTTAGGGCATGGTCTATAGTCATCTGTACTGACTGAACATCCCCTTTAGGGCATGGTCTATAGTCATCTGTACTGACTGAACAGCCCCTTTAGGGCATGGTCTATAGTCATCTGTACTGACTGAACATCCCCTTTAGGACATGGTCTACAGTCATCTGTACTGACTGAACATCCCCTTTAGGGCATGGTCTATAGTCAACTGTACTGACTGAACATCCCATTTAGGGCATGGCCTATAGTCATCTGTACTGACTGAACATCCCGTTTAGAACATGGTCTACAGTCATCTGTACTGACTGAACATCCCCTTTAGGACATGGCCAACATAAACATTCACTGTTTCCATTCATTCCAAACATTCATATTTGATATTCATTTGACCTGTGACCCCTACTGTTGTTGGTAAATGTGTACCGGATGTGTGTGTCTCTGTAATGACATGGCTCATTAGTAAAAGAGACCTTGGTCTCAACATGACTTCCTGTTCGAGGTTCAAGTAAAATGTTTTCACCCGATGTAAATATTGAAAATAGACAGAAGGTCCGATACTTACAGATACTGAAGCGATGCCTATGTGGAAAAGCTGGTCATCCACTGTGGGGTCACACGGGAGAATAACTCTGAAACAGTCATGTAACACAAGCTGAGTAATGACCGTCAGAAACCATTTAGACAGAGCAAAAAACAAACTCCCCTAGACATTCTGTTCAGCCTGACTGTGCTCTCGGTAGCAAATCTGACAAGAGTTTCACCTAACAACTGAAAATATGCCATTTGTAATAGATCATTTAATCACGGATGGAAAAACTGGAATGATTGAAAACCAGCTATACTTTGGCCCATGCCAGGTCAGTGAATAAATAAAGTAAATAAAATCATCGTAACATTATGACACAGTCCCCCCCATAATTAATTGCACTGATCCTGTGTGGCTCAGTTGGTAGAGCATGATGCTTGCAACATCAGGGTTGAAAAAAATGTGATTCCCGCTGTGCTGTGGCCACCTATACGAAAATATATGTCGCTTTGGATAAACAAAAGTGTTGGCTAAATAGTATGCTATTTACTGACCCCCATACTTACTCTTTTGGAGGTCTGGTGGGTTCCATATTGTTGGAGTACCAGTCTGAGTAGTCATAGTAGTTATAGGGGTCCTCTTCTACCACCTTGGTCTGGTTCATCTTGATCTTGTCTCTGTTGCTATAGTCCACGTTGACGGGTGAAAACCAGAGGAAATCCACCTAGCCAACCTTCGATCATCAACCGTCTCTCCAGCTATGTCCCAACGCAGCGCAGCACTTCCCGATCAATAAATATTGATACTTTTTAATTGTATTGAGAGTTGTAGCTTACTCCACTGTGTGTTGGTGGGTAGCTTGGAGCTCAGGTTGTGCAGCGTCTGAGGTACAGAGAGAGAGAGACCTCTGGTCAGGTGTCCAGTCGTGTTATCCCTGCTGTAGGAGTTTAGTACACATTCTAACAGAGTCTGACAATGCACCCTTGCCCCAATACATTCCACACACACACTAACCACATAACACCCCCAGATTACCTCAGCACACAAAGACAGGAGGGAGGGAGGGAGACCAGGGTTAAGGGGTGTGAGAAGGATGGCGAGAGGGATGAAGCTCTTTTGACCTCTAGTGACCTCAGTTTCATGATTGATGAATGATGGTTCACTTTATATAAAGTTAATATAAATATAAAGTTAATATAAAGTTAATCTAAAGTTTAAATATATAAAGTTGATAAAAATACAAAGTTAATACAAAGTTAATATAAAGTTTAAATATATAAAGTTGATGTAAATATGAAGTTAATATAAATATAAGTTTGATATAAATATAAGTTGATATAAATTAATCGGGCAACCTAAGGCTGTACCTGTGTTGTTCTATCAGACAGGCAACATTGAACAACAGCTCAGAAAAACAGTTGTGAAAATCAACATGTTCCAGCTGCCCAGATCTCTCAGTGAGATTGAGAAATACTGTGCTGCAACGTGGTTTAACCTGCTCGCTTCACACTGCCTGTTACTCAAAGAGCTTAGCTTTTAATATGATGAAAAATCACTGGTTGAAAGTCTCTTATTCTAACAGGGGCTAGCTTTGTGCTGTGGGGATTGGCCTCAGGGCAAGGGGAGAGAGAGAATGTTTAACAGTTTATACATCAGAGAGAGGTTCTGAAACACTTGTTTTTGCACTGAAAATGATGGCATCCTATTAGCGTTGTTTCTGAGGTTTCTGCCATATTAACTGTCAATATTTATTACATCCAGAATATAGTGGCTGTAAAGAGCCTCCCTGAGCCCTCCTTAGTCCATGGTTTACTAGTTGTGTATTTAATGATCTGCTGATAGCAGGCAACGGTAAGAAGCAGCTAGGACATCTGCCGCTGTCTCTGCTGTTTTAATGAATGGAACAGGGTCAGACATCTACGTTTTGGGTTCTCATAAAACATCAGACACATCAATTAGTTGATTTTCCTGCAGCATCATTTTCTCTCCTCATTAAAGAAGAAAGCAGTGTACTCTCTACAACTCAGGATAAAAGGATGGTTGTTTTGTTAGAGGGGTTCAGAGTTCCATAATCTCAACCTGTGAGCCAGCTCATACAATAAGAGAAGAAGGAGAGGGAGATGGAGGAGAGGGGGAGGGAGGAGAGGGAGTGGGAGGAGAAAGGAAGGAGGGGGGAGGGAAGTGAGGAAGGAGAGGGAGAGGGAGGGAGGAGAGGGAGAGAGGGAAAAGGAGGGAGGAGTGGGAGAGGGCAGAGAGAGGAAGGAGAGGGAGAGGGAGGAGAGGAAGGAGAGGGGAAGGAGAGGGGGAAGGAGGAGAGGAATGGAGAGGGAGGGAGGAGAGGGGAAGGAGGAGAGGGAGGGAGGAAAGGGGGGGAGGGGAGGGAGGGAGGGAGGGAGGAGAGGGGAGGGAGGAGTGGGAGGAGAGTAAGGGGGGAGGGAAAGGGGGAGGAAGGAGAGGGGGAGGGATGAGATTAAGGAGAGGGGGAAGGAGGAGAGGAAGGAGTGAGGGAGTGAGGGAGGAGTGGGGGGAAGGAGAGGGCGGGAGAGGGGGAGAGAGGAGAGAGGAAGGAGAGGGGGAAGGAGAGGGGGAAGGAGGAGAGGAAGGAGAGGGAGGGAGGAGAGAGGAAGGAGAGGGGGAAGGAGAGGGGGAAGGAGGAGAGGAAGGAGAGGGAGGGAGGAGAGGGAGGGAGGAGAGAGGAAGGAGAGGGCGAGGAAGGAGAGGGAGGGAGGAGAGAGGAAGGAGAGGGGCATGGGGAGGTTAGGATGGAGAGCCTAAGCTTTTCTGCTTTGTGGATTAGATGATGGAGGTCTCACAAGGCCTTGGCACACAGCAGGCTAACGGCTAAGGGTTCTGGCAGAAGGCTGAGAAGGCTGCTATGTCTGTTCCTTCAGACCCTGCTAAGAAGGCTTAGGCCTCTGGAGGAGGAGACACCGCTTGTTAAACAAGGTCCGATAGGGCCTGAGGGGCGAATGCGGTTCATTGGTTCATTTGATAGCCAAATGATTATCAAGCTGATCCATGTGTTTGACCAAAAGCTTTGAAATTGTGGTATATTTCAACACTGGTTGTTTTCATGTGGCGTTGTAATGGTTGTCTCAATGTATTTCACGTAACCCTTGATACTGTTCACACACCAAGCTACTGTACTGCTTATAGTGTCTATGAGCAGAGCATGAAGGTGGAACTCAAAATAATAGTGGTTAAGCATTGCAAGAATATTCTACCTGTGTGTGTGTGTGTGTGTGTGTGTGTGTGTGTGTGTGTGTGTGTGTGTGTGTGTGTGTGTGTGTGTGTGTGTGTGTGTGTGTGTGTGTGTGTGTGTGTGTGTGTGTGTGGATCAGAGGCAGTGCTTTATTCCAATTGTCTTTGTCTCAAATGGCACCCTATACCCTATGTAGTGCACTAACTTGTGGCACTATGCAGGGAATCGGATGCCATTTTGGGACAGAACCATTGGCTGCTGCCTCTGAGCTAAGCTGCTTCTAAAACACTTGTTTGATGTCTCCTCACAGGTGTCCAGGACAGCCCCCTGCTGTGTAGCCCTGTTTCTCAACTATTTCAAAATGTCCTTTCTGTTGGTGTTGGACCACTAAGACTGAGTGGCATTCCTTATCTAGCTGGCATTCTGGGAGCTCGGGCCAGACGGCCACAACTGGCTCAAACTTCTTCTGAATTGTTTAGGTGTTTTGTTTTTTTGTAAAGGTAAGAAACTAGGCCAGTTTGTGGACAAGAAAGGCCCTGGTCTGTAGTAGTGCACTAGATAGGGAACAGGGATCCATTTGGGACGCAGACTAAAGGACTCTGATGGGGATTCACAGCCGTTTACTGAGGGCTGAAGGACGAAGTCTTTGACTCTCTGATATTTTAGTATTTATATTTTAGATATGCAAATTGTGTGAAAGTTTAACATATGTTTTATGAGATAAGGACTAATATAAGTACTACTGATTTCATTACATACACATGTGTCCAATGCTATTTTCTATGCAACTGTTTATGATATTAATTTAGCATTTCTTCAGGTTGTTTTTGTAAACTGTGAGCAGGAATCAATCAAGTCAAAGTCAATATCCATATGAATACTGCTGAGAACTGAATCTCCTTTTCAGACGAACATTACAGACACTGACAATGTGTAGAATATAACATTACAGACACTGACAATGTATAGAATATAACATTACAGACACTGACAATGTATAGAATATAACATTACAGACACTGACAATGTATAGAATATAACATTACAGACACTGACAATGTATAGAATATAACATTACAGACACTGACAATGTATAGAATATAACATTACAGACACTGACAATGTATAGAATATAACATTACAGACACTGACAATGTGTAGAATATAACATTACAGACACTGACAATGTATAGAATATAACATTACAGACACTGACAATGTGTAGAATATAACATTACAGACACTGACAATGTGTAGAATATAACATTACAGACACTGACAATGTATAGAATATAACATTACAGACACTGACAATGTGTAGAATATAACATTACAGACACTGACAATGTATAGAATATAACATTACAGACACTGACAATGTATAGAATATAACATTACAGACACTGACAATGTATAGAATATAACATTACAGACACTGACAATGTATAGAATATAACATTACAGACACTGACAATGTGTAGAATATAACATTACAGACACTGACAATGTATAGAATATAACATTACAGACACTGACAATGTATAGAATATAACATTACAGACACTGACAATGTATAGAATATAACATTACAGACACTGACAATGTATAGAATATAACATTACAGACACTGACAATGTATAGAATATAACATTACAGACACTGACAATGTATAGAATATAACATTACAATTCTGTTCAGATGTGTTCTTGAGTGTAGAATTCTCACATTTAAGTTAAAGACAGGACATTGACTACATGTGGTGAATTAATTAAGAAGTAAGAAATATAAGCATAAATAAATTAACAGACTAACAACAACAAGACTAACAACAACAGACTAACAACAACAGTATCAAACAACAACAGACTAACAACAACAGACTAACAACAACAGACTAACAACAACAGACTAACAACAACAGACTAACAACAGACTAACAACAACAGACTAACAACAACAGACTAACAACAACAGACTAACAACAACAGACTAACAACAACAGTATCTAGCAACAACAGACTAACAACAACAGACTAACAACAACAGACTAACAACAACAGACTAACAACAACAGACTAACAACAACAGTATCTAGCAACAACAGACTAACAACAACAGACTAACAACAACAGACTAACAACAACAGACTAACAACAACAGTATCTAGCAACAACAGACTAACAACAACAGACTAACAACAACAGTATCTAGCAACAACAGACTAACAACAACAGTATCTAGCAACAACAGACTAACAACTCTCTCTCTCTCTCTCTGTCTCTCTCTGTCTCTCTCTCTCTGTCTCTCTCTCTCTCTCTCTCTCTCTCTCTCTCTCTCTCTGTGTCTCTCTCTCTTCCATCTCACTAATCATTATTATTATAGTATGCTCCCTGCAGCTTCCTAACTGGCCTCCCAATGTCCCTTCAGTCATTGGAGGAATAAAGTGGGCAGAGTATGAAACGTTTAAATTGCTCTGTTTCCAAAATGGATCCTTGTTGTCATTCTGAGGTTTAAATTTCTCTGTTTCCAAAATGGATCCTTGTTGTCATTCTGAGGTTTAACTTGCTCTGTTTCCAAAATGGATCCTTGTTGTCATTCTGAGGTTTAAATTGCTCTGTTTCTAAAATGGATCCTTGTTGTCATTCTGAGGTTTAAATTTCTCTGTTTCCAAAATGGATCCTTGTTGTCATTCTGAGGTTTAAATTGCTCTGTTTCCAAAATGGATCCTTGTTGTCATTCTGAGGTTTAAATTGCTCTGTTTCCAAAATGGATCCTTGTTGTCATTCTGAGGTTTAAATTGCTCTGTTTCCAAAATGGATCCTTGTTGTCATTCTGAGGTTTAAATTGCTCTGTGTCCCAAAATGGATCCTTGTTGTCATTCTGAGGTTTAAATTGCTCTGTGTCCCAAAATGGATCCTTGTTGTCATTCTGAGGTTTAAATTGCTCTGTTTCCCAAAATGGCACCTCATTCCCCAAAGGACTCTGGTCAAAAAGTAGTGTGCACTATAAAGGGAATAGGTTCCACTTGGGACACGTTCATGAATGAATCTATGGTATAACCAAGGCCTGTAGGGCTTCTGTAATCCTCTGAGAAATGGCTGGGACATACTGTATATCAGTGGAGGCTGCTGAGGGGAGGACGGCCCATAATAATGTCTGGAACGGAGCGAATGAAATGACATTAAACACATGGAAACCATGGAAACCATGTGTTCTGATGTGTTTGATACCATTCCACTTATTCCGCTCCAGTCATTACCACGAGCCTGTCCTCCCTGATTAAGGTGCCACCAACCTCCTGTGCTGTATAAACCCATACTGTTGTAGCCTAGGTTAGTATTATACGTTTATTCTGAAACTATGTCAATATTACTAACAGTGCCATTTTTAAGACTTTTATTGTGAAGCACTTCCTTATTCCCAGAAGGCACCTGTGTGTGTGTGTGTCCAGAGGGGAAGAGGAGGGTGTTGATGGGATTCCTACTAGACTGTGTCCTTGTGATTAGAGAACTAATACAAGATGAGGTACTTCACCTGCTGGAACCGATTTATTCTAAAGAGCTACAAGTCCTCCTGAAGAGACTGATAATACAATCCACCACCCAGAAATGAAGGTTACAGACTGGTGATGTGGTGCTTGGTGATGTGGTGGTGATGTGGTGGTGATGTGATGCTTGGTGACGGTGGTGGTGATGTGGTGTGGTGCTTGGTGATGTGGTGGTGATGTGGTGGTGATGTGGTGCTTGGTGACGGTGGTGGTGATGTGGTGTGGTGCTTGGTGATGTGGTGGTGATGTGGTACTTGGTGACGGTGGTGGTGATGTGGTGTGGTGCTTGGTGATGTGGTGGTGATGTGGTGCTTGGTGATGTGATGGTGATGTGGTGTTGGTGTGATGTGATGTGGTGGTGATGTGATGTGATATGATGTGATGGTGATGTGGTGGTGATGTGATGGTGATGTGGTGGTGATGTGATGGTGATGTGGTGGTGATGTGATGGTGATGTGATGGTGATGTGATGGTGATGTGATGTGATGGTGATGTGGTGGTGATGTGATGGTGATGTGGTGGTGATGTGATGGTGATGTGATGGTGATGTGATGGTGATGTGGTGGTGATGTGATGGTGATGTGATGGTGATGTGGTGGTGATGTGGTGCTTGGTGATGTGATGGTGATGTGGGGCTTGGTGATGTGATGTGATGGTGATGTGGTGCTTGGTTACGGTGGTGGTGATGTGGTACTTGGTCATGTGATGGTGATGTGGTGGTGATGTGTTGCTTGGTGATGTGGTGCTTGGTGATGCGTTGCTTGGTGATGTGGTGCTTGGTGATGTGATGGTGATGTGGTGGTGATGTGATGGTGATGTGGTACTTGGTCATGTGATGGTGATGTGATGGTGATGTGGTGGTGATGTGATGTGATGTGATGGTGATGTGATGGTGATGTGGTGGTGATGTGGTGCTTGGTGATGTGATGGTGATGTGGGGCTTGGTGATGCAGTGCTTGGTGATGTGTTGCTTGGTGATGTGGTGCTTGGTGATGCGTTGCTTGGTGATGTGGTGCTTGGTGATGTGTTGCTTGGTGATGTGTTGCTTGGTGATGTGTTGCTTGGTGATGCGTTGCTTGGTGATGCGGTGCTTGGTGATGCGGTGCTTGGTGATGCGGTGCTTGGTGATGTGGTGCTTGGTGATGTGGTGGTGATGTGGTGGTGATGTGGTGGTGATGTGGCGCTTGGTGATGTGGTGGTGATGTGTTGCTTGGTGAAGTGGTGCTTGGTGATGTGGTGGTGATGTGTTGCTTGGTGAAGTGGTGCTTGGTGATGTGGTGGTGATGTGGCGCTTGGTGATGTGTTGCTTGGTGATGTGGTGCTTGGTGATTCGGTGCTTGGTGATGTATTGCTTGGTGATGTGGTGGTGATGTGGCGCTTGGTGATGTGTTGCTTGGTGATGTGTTGCTTGGTGATGCGGTGCTTGGTGATGCGGTGCTTGGTGATGCGGTGCTTGGTGATGTATTGCTTGGTGATGTGGTGGTGATGTGGCGCTTGGTGATGTGTTGCTTGGTGATGTGTTGCTTGGTGATGCGGTGCTTGGTGATGCGTTGCTTGGTGATGTGGTGCTTGGTGATGTGATGGTGATGTATTGCTTGGTGATGCGGTGCTTGGTGATGTATTGCTTGGTGATGCGGTGCTTGGTGATGCGGTGCTTGGTGATGCGGTGCTTGGTGATGCTGTGCTTGGTGATGCAGTGCTTGGTGATGTGTTGCTTGGTGATGTGTTGCTTGGTGATGCGGTGCTTGGTGATGCGGTGCTTGGTGATGTGTTGCTTGGTGATGTGTTGCTTGGTGATGCGGTGCTTGGTGATGTGTTGCTTGGTGATGTGTTGCTTGGTGATGCAGTGCTTGGTGATGCAGTGCTTGGTGATGCGGTGCTTGGTGATGTATTGCTTGGTGATGCGGTGCTTGGTGATGCGGTGCTTGGTGATGCGGTGCTTGGTGATGTGGGGCTTGGTGATGCGTTGCTTGGTGATGTGGGGCTTGGTGATGCGTTGCTTGGTGATGCGTTGATTGGTGATACGTTGCTTGATGATGCGTTGCTTGGTGATGTATTGCTTGGTGATGCGGTGCTTGGTGATGCGGTGCTTGGTGATGTATTGCTTGGTGATGCGGTGCTTGGTGATGCGGTGCTTGGTGATGTATTGCTTGGTGATGCGGTGCTTGGTGATGCGGTGCTTGGTGATGCGGTGCTTGGTGATGTATTGCTTGGTGATGCGGTGCTTGGTGATGCGGTGCTTGGTGATGCGGTGCTTGGTGATGTATTGCTTGGTGATGTGGTGCTTGGTGATGTGTTGCTTGGTGATGCGGTGCTTGGTGATGCAGTGCTTGGTGATGCGGTGCTTGGTGATGCGGTGCTTGGTGATGTATTGCTTGGTGATGCAGTGCTTGGTGATGCGGTGCTTGGTGATGCGGTGCTTGGTGATGTATTGCTTGGTGATGTGGTGCTTGGTGATGCGGTGCTTGGTGATGCGGTGCTTGGTGATGTGGCGCTTGGTGATGCAGTGCTTGGTGATGCGGTGCTTGGTGATGCGGTGCTTGGTGATGCGGTGCTTGGTGATGTATTGCTTGGTGATGTGGTGCTTGGTGATGCGGTGCTTGGTGATGCGGTGCTTGGTGATGTGGCGCTTGGTGATGCAGTGCTTGGTGATGCGGTGCTTGGTGATGCGGTGCTTGGTGATGCGGTGCTTGGTGATGTGGCGCTTGGTGATGCAGTGCTTGGTGATGCGGTGCTTGGTGATGCGGTGCTTGGTGATGCGGTGCTTGGTGATGTATTGCTTGGTGATGCGGTGCTTGGTGATGTGTTGCTTGGTGATGCAGTGCTTGGTGATGTGTTGCTTGGTGATGCAGTGCTTGGTGATGCGGTGCTTGGTGATGCGGTGCTTGGTGATGCGGTGCTTGGTGATGTATTGCTTGGTGATGCGGTGCTTGGTGATGTGTTGCTTGGTGATGCAGTGCTTGGTGATGCGGTGCTTGGTGATGCGGTGCTTGGTGATGCGGTGCTTGGTGATGTATTGCTTGGTGATGCGGTGCTTGGTGATGTGTTGCTTGGTGATGCAGTGCTTGGTGATGCGGTGCTTGGTGATGCGGTGCTTGGTGATGTGTTGCTTGGTGATGTGGTGCTTGGTGATGCGGTGCTTGGTGATGCGGTGCTTGGTGATGCGGTGCTTGGTGATGCAGTGCTTGGTGATGCAGTGCTTGGTGATGCGGTGCTTGGTGATGCGGTGCTTGGTGATGTGTTGCTTGGTGATGTGTTGCTTGGTGATGCGGTGCTTGGTGATGCGGTGCTTGGTGATGCGGTGCTTGGTGATGTATTGCTTGGTGATGCGGTGCTTGGTGATGCGGTGCTTGGTGATGTGGCGCTTGGTGATGTATTGCTTGGTGATGTGGCGCTTGGTGATGTATTGCTTGGTGATGCGGTGCTTGGTGATGCGGTGCTTGGTGATGCGGTGCTTGGTGATGCGGTGCTTGGTGATGTATTGCTTGGTGATGTGTTGCTTGGTGATGCGGTGCTTGGTGATGCGGTGCTTGGTGATGCAGTGCTTGGTGATGTGTTGCTTGGTGATGTGTTGCTTGGTGATGCGGTGCTTGGTGATGCGGTGCTTGGTGATGCGGTGCTTGGTGATGTGGGGCTTGGTGATGCGTTGCTTGGTGATGTGGGGCTTGGCTATGCGTTGCTTGGTGATGTGGGGCTTGGTGATGCGTTGATTGGTGATACGTTGCTTGATGATGCGTTGCTTGGTGATGCGTTTCTTGGTGATGCTAGGTTGCTAGTAACAATCCACAATCCAGGAAGTAAGGTTACACTGTCATACAGTGGGGATCTGTAGTCTGAGAAATGGCTGGGACATATTCACCCTACTGTCATACAGTGGGGAACTGTAGTCTGAGAAATGGCTGGGACATATTCACCCTCCTGTCACACAGTGGGGACCTGTAGTCTGAGAAATGGCTGGGACATATTCACCCTACTGTTATACAGTGGTTGCCATGACATGTGGATACTGATGAAGTCCAGTCTACTGTCCAAGTAGTGTTGACGGCCAGACTGGGAGGACCTCTAGTGGTAGGAAAGAGTAACTGGTGTTGTTGTTAGTAGTGGACAGAAGGTGGCGCTGTTCATTTGATTTATACTTTGTCTTTGCTCACTATTGAAGTTGCCACTGCGTCTATGCTCTGATGGGAAGCTTGTTTTCTCTTCCTCTGAGCTGGTGTATGATAGCTTGGTGTAAACCTGGTTTCTACTCATCCTCTTCAGTTAATAGATATCTTGGTGTAAACCTGGTTTCTACTCATCCTCTTCAGTTAATAGATAGCTTGGTGTAAACCTGGTCTCTACTCATCCTCTTCAGTTAATAGATAGCTTGGTGTAAACCTGGTCTCTACTCATCCTCTTCAGTTAATAGATAGCTTGGTGTAAACCTGGTTTCTACTCATCCTCTTCAGTTAATAGATATCTTGGTGTAAACCTGGTTTCTACTCATCCTCTTCAGTTAATAGATAGCTTGGTGTAAACCTGGTCTCTACTCATCCTCTTCAGTTAATAGATAGCTTGGTGTAAACCTGGTTTCTACCTCTTCAGTTAATAGATAGCTTGGTGTAAACCTGGTCTCTACTCATCCTCTTCAGTTAATAGATAGCTTGGTGTAAACCTGGTTTCTACTCATCCTCTTCAGTTAATAGATAGCTTGGTGTAAACCTGGTCTCTACTCATCCTCTTCAGTTAATAGATAGCTTGGTGTAAACTTGGTCTCTACTCATCCTCTTCTGTTAATTGATAGCTTGGTGTAAACCTGGTCTCTACTCATCCTCTTCAGTTAATAGATAGCTTGGTGTAAACCTGGTTTCTACTCATCCTCTTCAGTTAATAGATAGCTTGGTGTAAACCTGGTCTCTACTCATCCTATTCAGTTAATAGATAGCTTGGTGTAAACCTGGTCTCTACTCATCCTATTCAGTTAATAGATAGCTTGGTGTAAACCTGGTTTCTACTCATCCTCTTCAGTTAATAGATAGCTTGGTGTAAACCTGGTTTCTACTCATCCTCTTCAGTTAATAGATAGCTTGGTGTAAACCTGGTCTCTACTCATCCTCTTCAGTTAATAGATAGCGTGGTGTAAACATGGTTTCTACTCATCCTCTTCAGTTAATAGATAGCTTGGTGTAAACCTGGTCTCTACTCATCCTCTTCAGTTAATTGATAGAAGACAAAATACAAGTTTCAATTTATCAAGGCATGAAATCATAAATACAGCACACATATTTACGACAGCAGAAATGTACAGTGTCTAAGACGAAACAGATTTTATGTAAATATATCACATTACATCGTGAAAAATATAGACCATGGACGACTAGACTGAAATGTAACTGAAGATATGAGACACAAACATTCTGCCCACAGCAAAGGACATTTTGAGTCTGGGGTCCAACACACAGCAAAGCCCATTATAACACATTATCAAGCTCAAAAAGCAGGTCTGTTTACTCTCTTACAGCAATGACATATTTACATGGTTTTCTTTACACACGGCAATAAGATATTTACAACATCCTGTTACACACATCAGTTTGTTAGCTTTCGGGCATGTTCACTTGCGGTGTGTCTCAGTGCAGTATAACTGAGCGTCCATTTTGTTTTTTTCCGTGTATTAGTTCTTGAACATGTCACACAGAAGTTTCTCCATGGGGGTGTTGCCGATGGTCCTGTGGAAGAAGAGGAGCTCGATCCGCTCAGAGCTGACGAAACGCAGAGAGGGCAACAGCAGGAGGAGCTTCCCAAATCTACACAGAGAGAGACAGAGAGGGTGGTGAGTTATACACTTTGAATTTCCAGCAAAGAGAGATTCCATCAAAGTCCTGAAGTGTCTAAAAACAAAAAAATTAAAAACTGATTCCAATTCTGTTAGCAGCTATCAAAATATTATCAAGATCAAGTCATTTACAGATCCATAACAGTGAAATTTGATTTCACAGGCCATTATAACATTCTCTCATTCTTCAGGTTAGTAGCTAGATATACATACAGTGGAATCCATAAAGGTCAGGAAGGTCAGGGAGGTCAGGGAGGCTGTGTAGGGAGGTTGTGTATGGGAGGTTGTCTAGGGAGGCTGTGTAGGGAGGCTGTGTAGGGAGGTTGTGTAGGGAAGCTGTGTAGGGAGGCTGTGTAGGGAGGTCAGGGAGGCTGTGTAGGGAGGTTGTGTATGGGAGGTTGTCTAGGGAGGCTGTGTAGGGAGGCTGTGTAGGGAGGTTGTGTAGGGAGGTTGTGTAGGGAGGTTGTGCAGGGAGATCAGGGAGGTTGTGTAGGGAGATCAGGGAGGTTGTGCAGGGAGATCAGGGAGGTTGTGCAGGGAGATCAGGGAGGTTGTACAGGGAGATCAGGGAGGTTGTGCAGGGAGATCAGGGAGGTTGTGCAGGGAGATCAGGGAGGTTGTGCAGGGAGATCAGGGAGGTTGTACAGGGAGATCAGGGAGGTTGTGCAGGGAGATCAGGGAGGTTGTGCAGGGAGATCAGGGAGGTTGTGCAGGGAGATCAGGGAAGTTGTGCAGGGAGATCAGGGAGGTTGTGCAGGGAGATCAGGGAGGTTGTGCAGGGAGATCAGGGAGGTTGTGCAGGGAGATCAGGGAGGTTGTACAGGGAGATCAGGGAGGTTGTATAGTGAGGCTGTGTAGGGAGGTTGTGTAGTGAGGTTGTACAGGGAGATCAGGGAGGTTGTACAGGGAGATCGTAGTAGTTCTACCTGGCAGGCTGACTGGAGTAATGTGATCTGATGTGTTGTCCCAACATCACCTGGGACTGATCCTGTAGGTTCTCGACCTGCTCCGGGTCCTTCAGACCTCGGGTTTCTATGACAACAAAGAGAAGAAGAAGGAAAGATTAGTCAAACAGGCCTAGTCTCACGTCTTATCCACTTGTCCAGACGGAATCTGGGGAAGTAGAATTTACAGCCCTAGAAACAGAAAGCCCTAATGCAGATCAAACGAAAACATGTATCTCATGACATTCAGCTCTGGACACAAAAACATCACCACAGATTACATCTGGCCATTCTTATTGCAAAGAAATGACACCATAGCAACACAAATCACAAACCAACATCCCCCTGACCCCCAGGCACCCACCTGGTTTGAAGAGGACGATGGCCTTGAGGCAGGCAAACTCAGTGGGGTCTACGACCAGGGCTTTGAACCTACTGAAGACCTCCTGGAGCAGACGCAGGTCCACACTGGTGTAGGATGTCTTACTCTGCATGGTTGGTGGGGACAGGTCGGGGAGGGACAGCAGAGGACAGCTGTCCAGGGGGAGAGACCACTGGATGGCACACAGCAGGAAGAGTTCAGACCATGCCTCCTCCAGCAGGATTACCTGGAGGGGAACAAGGAAGTCAGATCAGTGGGGGTCGCACAAGGTTAGAGGTCAAGGGTGACAGGTCATAAACATGACATCACAAACTATGCAGAAAAATGTTTTTGAAGCAGTTCAACTGTCTCTAAACAGATGGAAGTTGTATCAAACTATTCTTTGCACCGTAAAATAAAATATTTGGCTTGTTTACCCGTTTGATGAACGAAAGCGTTCATATTGACTAACTATTAGTTACCATACAATGTTGTGATATATTTCATCTTCGGGATCGGTGTCCATTCTATGGGACGGTTGAGCTAACGAAGGCTAATGTGATTAGCATGAGGTTGTAAGTAACAAGAACATTTCCCAGAACATAGACATATCTGATATTTGCAGAAAGCTTCAATTCTTGTTAATCTAACCGCACTGTCCAATTTACAGTAGCTATTACAGTGAAAGAATACCATTCTATTGTTTGAGGAGAGTGCACAGTTGTGAACACGAAACGTTATTAATACGCAAATTGGGCACATTTGGGCAGTCTTGATACAAAAGTTTGAACATAAATGCAATGGTTCATTGGATCAGTCTAAAACGTTGCACATACACTGCTGCCATCTAGTGGCCAAAATCTGAATAGCACCCGGGCTGAAATAATACATTATGGCCTTTCTCTTGCATTTGAAAGATGAAGGTAAAAAAAGATAAAATACAAAAGAACGGTTGTTTTTTTCTTTGTATTATCTTTTACCAGCTCTAATGTGTTATATTCTCCTACATTCCTTTAACATTTCAATAAACTTCAAAGTGTTTCCTTTCAAATGGTATCAAGACTATGCGTATCCTTGCTTCAGGGCCTGAGCTACAGGCAGTTAGATTTGGGTATGTCATTTAGGGCAAAAATTGAAGGTAAAAAAAGCGTCTAATCCTTAAGAGGTATTAATAAGCAGTTTATACTGTAAGTAAACCCTATCATAGTATCCCGTCTATACCTGGTCTCTGAATGGGAGATTGGAGAACACTGGCAGGTTCTTGGCCCATTTAACAGACATGAAGAGAAGCCGGGCTGACGTCTCGTACACATTCTCTGTACTGGAAGGGTACAGGGACATGTGGTAGTCTGAGGACTCCCTCTCTGGCTCGTTACTGGTCACATCTATGTTCTCATCAACTGTGGAAGAAGTGGAATTATTTCAATACATAAAATAAAAACCTGGAGATTTTGTCAACTTGTAGAGAGAGAAATTATAAATACTCGAGAAGGAAAGATTAAGAAGTGGAGAAAGAGAGAAAGAAATAAAGAAAGAGAGAGAGAGAGAGAGAGAAATAAAGAGAGAAAGAGAGAGAGAGAAAGAGAGAGAGAAATAAAGAGAGAGAGAGGGAGAGAGAGAAAGAGAGAGAGAGAGAAAGAAAGACAGAGAGATAGAGAGAGAGAGCGAGAGAGAGAGAGAGAGAGAAAGAGAAAGAGAGAGAGAAATAAAGAAAGAGAGAGAGAGAAACAGAGGAAAACCAACGAACAGCCATAACAAAGCCCTCCTCACCATCCTCAGGCTCCAGTTTAGCGCAGGTCTCAGCGGTCATGAGGCTGACCATGAAGCGGTGGTTGTTCTGTGGGCTGGGGGGTGCACAGCGCTGCGGTGGGGCAGACGACGAGCTGATTGAGGTGGAGGTGATGTGAGGTCGGGTGATCACAGAGCAGGAAGAAGAAGAGGAAGTGGGATCCCGTGTGGTGGACAGATGCTCCTTGTCTGTGTCCACGTCGATGGAGTCCAGACGCACCTGAGACGTGCTGCGGGGCTGACGCTCGTTCTGGACAGCTGGGGGAGGGAATTAAGACACAGCTCAGACTCCTGACACATCTTCACACTTGACTGTCCAAGGAGACAGACTACCTCAACAAACATATCCCAACTCTAACTTGAATTATACAAACTTTCAGATTTATTCATACTGAGAAAAAAAAATGATTATTATCTTTGACATCAAATAAATAAATTTCACTGACTCACCATCTTTGTTCATGCCCGCCTGGAGGCACTTCTTCAGCCGACAGGCTTGGCACTGGTTACGATGGGCCTTATCCACTGGGCACATGCCCGTACCAGCCTGACACCTGTTGGGATGAGGAACGCATATTTTACAGTGAAATAATAAACTATTCTAGAGATTTAAACATCAACTAAGAAGTCTGGTTCAAAACTTAAATAAATTAAACTCACAAATAGTTTTTATAAAAATAATTGTAAAAAGTTAAGTTGTGACAACACAGGTAGTCTGTCTATCAGTGGGTAGTTTGACTATACACTGGGCCAGAGTGTCTCTCTCTCCTCTCTCTCTCCTCTCTCTCTCTAACAGGTAGTCTATCTATCAGTGGGTAGTTTGACTATACACCGGGCCAGAGTGTCTCTCTCTCTCCTCTCTCTCTCTCTCTCACAGGTAGTCTATCTGTCAGTGGGTAGTTTGACACTGGGCCAAAGTGTCTCTCTCTCCTCTCTCTCTCTCTCTCTCTCTCTCTCTCTCTCTCTCTCTCTCTCTCCTCTCTCTCTCTCTCTCTCTCTCTCACAGTTAGTCTATCTGTCAGTGGGTAGTTTGACACCGGGCCAGAGTGTCTCTCTCTCTCCTCTCTCTCTCTCTCACAGGTAGTCTATCTGTCCGTGGGTAGTTTGACACTGGGCCAGAGTGTCTCTCTCTCCTCTCTCTCTCTCTCTCTCTCTCTCTAACAGGTAGTCTATCTGTCAGTGGGTAGTTTGACACTGGGCCAGAGTGTCTCTCTCTCCTCTCTCTCTCTCTCTAACAGGTAGTCTATCTGTCAGTGGGTAGTTTGACACTGGGCCAGAGTGTCTCTCTCTCTCTCCTCTCTTTCTCTCTCACAGGTAGTCTATCTGTCAGTGGGTAGTTTGACACTGGGCCAGAGTGTCTCTCTCTCTCTCTCTAACAGTTAGTCTATCTGTCAGTGGGTAGTTTGACACTGGGCCAGAGTGTCTCTCTCTCTCTCTCTCTCTAACAGTTAGTCTATCTGTCAGTGGGTAGTTTGACACTGGGCCAGAGTGTCTCTCTCTCTCTCTCTCTCTAACAGGTAGTCTATCTGTCAGTGGGTAGTTTGACACTGGGCCAGAGTGTCTCTCTCTCTCTCTCTCTCTCTCTCTCTAACAGTTAGTCTATCTGTCAGTGGGTAGTTTGACACTGGGCCAGAGTGTGTCTCTCTCCTCTCTCTCTCTCTCTAACAGGTAGTCTATCAGTGGGTAGTTTGACTATACACCAGAGTGTCTCTGTCTCTCTCTCTCTAACAGGTAGTCTATCTATCAGCAGGTAGTTTGACTAGACACCAGAGTGTCTGTTCTCACCTGTATATGAGTCTCCGTCGGACGCTGCGTTTGAAGAATCCACTGCAGCCGTTGCAGGCGTAGATGCCGTAGTGTTTTCCACTGCTGGTGTCCCCACAGACCTTACAGAGCAGGGCTGGACTCAGGGCTTTACCCGGGGCTGGACTCTTTGCTGGGGGAGAGAGAGAGAGAGAGAGAGAGAGAGAGGGAGGTGGGGTAGTTAGAGACTGTTAGATGCATGCTTTGTTGATTGCTGTATGCTGGGGGACAACAGAGAGAGAGAGAGAGAGAGAGAGAGAGGGAGGTGGGGTAGTTAGAGACTGTTAGATGCATGCTTTGTTGATTGCTGTATGCTGGGGGACAACAGAGAGAGAGAGAGAGAGAGAGAGAGAGGGAGGTGGGGTAGTTAGAGACTGTTAGATGCATGCTTTGTTGATTGCTGTATGCTGGGGGACAACAGAGAGAGAGAGAGAGAGAGAGAGAGAGAGGGAGGTGGGGTAGTTAGAGACTGTTAGATGCATGCTTTGTTGATTGCTGTATGCTGGGGGACAACAGAGAGAGAGAGAGAGAGAGAGAGAGAGAAGAGAGGTGGGGTAGTTAGAGACTCTGTTAGAGGAATGCTTGTTGACAGCTGTATGCTGGGGGACAACAGAGAGAGAGAGAGAGAGAGAGAGAGAGAGAGAGAGAGAGAGAGAGAAGAGAGGTGGGGTAGTTAGAGACTCTGTTAGAGGAATGCTTGTTGACAGCTGTATGCTGGCTCGTGTTGCGTTAAATATCCAACTATCAAATGATTTAAAATTCAAATTAAGCAGCATTACTTTTTTCTCTCCAATATAAATTATATATTTTTTCAAAGATCTGGTTATTATTCCCCCCCCCCAAAAAAAACATCCTACTAATTGAAAATGAGTATTTGTATCAATTAAATAAAATACATTTCAATCAATTCCATTAGAAATGTCAGATCTGATAGAAAGAGAACATTTGACGTGTTTAAGTTTTTGAAATGTGGAGCCACAAACTAAGCGCTGTTATCAGTCACAACTCCATCAGGCTCACCATGCTGCCAGCAAGCTGGACAGCAACCTGCTGTTTCTAATGGGAGAGAGGGCTGTACTGAGGGCTGTACTGAGGGCTGTACTGAGGGCTGTACTGAGGGCTGTACTGAGGTCCTGTACTGAGGGCTGTACTGAGGGCTGTACTGAGGTCCTGTACTGAGGGCTGTACTGAGGGCTGTACTGAGGGCTGTACTGAGGTCTGTACTGAGGGCTGTACTGAGGGCTGTACTGAGGGCTGTACTGAGGTCTGTACTAAGGGCTGTACTGAGGGCTGTACTGAGGGCTGTACTGAGGGCTGTACTGAGGTCCTGTACTGAGGGCTGTACTGAGGGCTGTACTGAGGGTTGTACTGAGGGCTGTACTGAGGTCCTGTACCTGTTCTGCTAGTAAAGAAGCAAACCGCACCACACATGGTAAATGCTGATCCCAAGTACCTCATTACTGAACACAATCAATAATATACAACGTGGTTTCTGAAGTCTGAACTTCACTGATTTAGTCGCAAGAATAAAGCAGCTCTGGAGCAGCATTTAGCAGGGTCTCATTTCCTGTCTTCCCTGAGCTTTTGGCCCGAGCACCAGTTTTTAAGAAAGGTCCATATCAGCCAAACGTTTACCTCCTCTGCTGTCACAGTCGGTGCCACTGCTCCCTGAAGAGTCACTCGGAGACGAGGAAGGATGGATGTTAGACAGGTGTTCCTCCATCACGGTTTCTCAATAACGATGTCTTGTGGACCGGTCACTTTCCCCCCCCCCACACACCCCACCCCCCACGCCTCTATTAGAGGGTTACTGTAAACAGCTTTAAAAGTTCTGATATAGTGTCCCAATGCAACGGCTAGTCTAGCTGCTGTGTCAAGGTTCTTCCTTCAGCCGTGAGGAGGTCACACCAACGGCCTCCCCTGACGTCTGGGACCTTGGCGATCAGCGATGATGCGGGAAAAGTTTGTCAAAGTGTCACTGCCAATCTATTGGAGAAGTGTGCTGATGGATGGGTAGCTGTAACTGGCTCCTCGTGTCCGCAGTCAGACTGGCAGACGGCTGGTCAGTTCCTCTTCAGTCCAGATCAACTCCCCTTATGATCACTGGATATCCCGTCCGATTGTCTCTCCTTCCTCTGTCCCTTGGTGTTGGGGAGATACGATGATCTCTCTCTCTCTCTCAGGTCCTGGATAGTCCCTTGGTCTCTGTAACAGTGGTGTGGATCTGCTGAACAATGGAAGTTAGTTAACACTGTGGGGTTCCTCTGTCCCTTGGTGTTGGGGAGATACGATGATCTCTCTCTCTCTCTCAGGTCCTGGATAGTCCCTTGGTCTCTGTAACAGTGGTGTGGATCTGCTGAACAATGGAAGTTAGTGAACACTGGGGCTCCCTCTTGTCCGGGAGCTGTGTGTGTGTCTGTGGGTCCTGACTGGTGTCTGCTCCTCTAAAGGGGAGACGGTGGGGACCCGGTGGTGGGGGCAGGATTAGTCCACAGCGCTGTGTAAGCACATGCTGCTTATTACTCATCCTCTTAATCTTTACTGTTATGTTCATCCACTGGTCTGATCAATCAGTCACATTTCCAGGACTTTCCAGAACAATGTGGAACAAGGTGGCCGGGGGGGTGGGGGGGGGGTCTTTATCATGTTGGTAAGAAGAAATATTGATGGAAATATTAGACGAGAAGTATAGAGAAAGTCAGAGGGTCTCTCTCTTTCTCTCTCTCTCTCTCTCTCTCTCTCTCTCTCTCTCTCTCTCTCTTTCTCTCTCTCTTTCTCTCTCTCTCTCTCTCTTTCACTCTCTCTCTCTCTTTCTCTCTCTCTCTTTCTCTCTCTCGCTTTCTCTCTTTCTTTCTCTCAATTCAATTGAAAGTGCTTTATTGTCACGAGAAACATATGTTTACATTGTCAAATCAAGTGAAATAGATAATAAACAAAAGTTAAAATAAACTATAAAAAATGAACAGTAAATATTACACTCTGAAATGTTCCGGAAGAATACAGACATTTCAAATGTCATATTATTTATATATACAGTGTTGTAAAAATGTGCAAAAGAGAAAATAAATAAATATAAATAAGGGTTTTATTTACAATGGTGTTTGTTCTTCACTGGTTAACCGTTTCTTGTGGTATTGTGGTATTTCACCCAATTGATATTGGACTTTATCAAAATTGGGTTTGTTTTCAAATTCTTTGTGGATCTGTGTAATCTGAGGGAAATATGTGTCTCTAATATGGTCATACATTGGGCAGGAGGTTAGGAAGTGCAGCTCAGTTTCCACCTCATTTTGTGGGCTGTGAGCACATAGCCTGTCTTCTCTTGAGAGCCAGGTCTGCCTACGGCAGCCTCTCTCAATAGCAAGGCTATGCTCACTGAGTCTGTACATAGTCAAAGCTTTCCTTAAGTTTGGGTCAGTCACAGTGGTCAGGTATTCTGCCACTGTGTACTCTCTGTTTAGGGCCAAATAGCATTCTAGTTTGCTCTGTTTTTTTGTTAATTCTTTCCAAAGTGTCAAGTAATTATCTTTTTGTTTTCTCATGAGTTGGTCTAATTGTGTTGCTGTTCTGGGGGTCTGTTTGTATTTGTGAACAGAGCCCCAGGACCAGCTTGCTTAGGGGACTCTTCTCCAGGTTCATCTCTCTGTAGGTGATGGCTTTGTTATGGAAGGTTTGGAAATCGCTTCCTTTTAGGTGGTTGTAGAATTTAACGGATATTTTCTGGATTTTGATACTTAGCAGGTATCGGCCTAATTCTCTCTCTCTGGCTTTCCCTGTAACTCTCTCTCTGCCCCTCTCTCTCTGTCTCTCTGTCTCTCTCACTCTCTCTGTCCATCTCTCTCTCTCTTTGTCCCCCTCTCTCTCTCTGCCCCTCTCTCTCTCTCTCTCTCTGTCTCTCTCACTCTCTCTGTCCGTCTCTCTCTCTCTCTGTCCCCCTCTCTCTCTCTGCCCCTCTCTCTCTCTCTCTCTCTGTCTCTCTCACTCTCTCTGTCTGTCTCTCTCTCTCTCCGTCCCCCTCTCTCTCTCTGTCCGTCTCTCTCTCTCTGTCCCCCTCTCTCGCTCTCTCTCCGTCTCTCTCACTCGTCTGTCTATGAGGGTATCCGTCAGTCAACAGCCCTCTACGATGTCTGAGCCTTTTTAAAGGGATGATTACATGGACTGGGGAAGCACATTATTATGTTTGCAGGACCCATCAATTTGTATTGCCCTCCTCTCTCTCTATATCCCCCCTGCCTCTGTATGGAATCCAGCTCAATTTCCCCCTGTATATTTGATCTATGTGATTGCTCTCCATTCAGTGTTTGCCAAGGTATCCAGCTGACCCATTATATCCCATTAAGACTCTCTTTTGACAGACTGGAGAGATTGGAGATCGCCCTGGTCCAAAAACGGTCTGGGGGGGTTGCAGAGGAGGACAATTGAATTTTAAATGGCTAAATTATGTTTTGGGTTGGACTAATGTTGTCTGTCTATCAGTCAGTTAGTTGTGGGAGAGAAAAGGGGGCCATATGCATTATTCAGTGGTAACCATGGTGAGGATAGCCATATAGGATCATTACCCCGTCATTACAACATAACCATACCTGGTATACTGTCCCAGTAACATAACCACACCTGGTCTACTGTCCCAGTATCATAACCATACCTGGTCTACTGTCCCAGTATCATAACCACACCTGGTATAGGTCTACTGTCCCAGTAACATAACCATACCTGGTCTACTGTCCCAGTATCATAACCATACCTGGTATACTGTCCCAGTATCATAACCATACCTGGTCTACTGTCCCAGTATCATAACCACACCTGGTATACTGTCCCAGTAACATAACCACACCTGGTATACTGTCTCAGTATCATAACCACACCTGGTATACTGTCCCAGTATCATAACCATACCTGGTCTACTGTCTCAGTATCATAACCACACCTGGTATACTGTCCCAGTATCATAACCATACCTGGTATACTGTCCCAGTATCATAACCATACCTGGTCTACTGTCTCAGTATCATAACCACACCTGGTATACTGTCCCAGTATCATAACCATACCTGGTATACTGTCCCAGTATCATAACCATACCTGGTCTACTGTCCCAGTATCATAACCATACCTGGTATAGGTCTACTGTCCCAGTATCATAACCATACCTGGTCTACTGTCCCAGTATCATAACCATACCTGGTCTACTGTCTCAGTATCATTACCATACCTGGTCTACTGTCCTAGTATCATAACCATACCTGGTATACTGTCCCAGTATCATAACCATACCTGGTATACTGTCCCAGTAACATAACCATACCTGGTCTACTGTCCCAGTATCATAACCATACCTGGTATAGGTCTACTGTCCCAGTATCATAACCATACCTGGTATACTGTCCCAGTATCATAACCATACCTGGTATACTGTCCCAGTATCATAACCATACCTGGTCTACTGTCCCAGTATCATAACCATACCTGGTCTACTGTCCCAGTATCATAACCACACCTGGTCTACTGTCCCAGTATCATAACCACACCTGGTATAGGTCTACTGTCCCAGTATCATAACCACACCTGGTCTACTGTCTCAGTATCATAACCATACCTGGTATACTGTCCCAGTATCATAACCATACCTGGTCTACTGTCTCAGTATCATAACCATACCTGGTATACTGTCCCAGTATCATTACCATACCTGGTCTACTGTCCTAGTATCATAACCATACCTGGTATAGGTCTACTGTCCCAGTATCATAACCATACCTGGTATACTGTCTCAGTATCATAACCATACCTGGTATACTGTCCCAGTATCATAACCACACCTGGTCTACTGTCCTAGTATCATAACCATACCTGGTCTACTGTCCCAGTATCATAACCATACCTGGTCTACTGTCCCAGTATCATAACCATACCTGGTCTACTGTCCCAGTATCATAACCATACCTGGTCTACTGTCCCAGTATCATAACCATACCTGGTCTACTGTCCCAGTATCATAACCATACCTGGTCTACTGTCTCAGTATCATAACCACACCTGGTATACTGTCCCAGTATCATAACCATACCTGGTCTACTGTCCCAGTATCATAACCATACCTGGTATAGGTCTACTGTCCCAGTATCATAACCATACCTGGTCTACTGTCCCAGTATCATAACCATACCTGGTCTACTGTCCCAGTATCATAACCATACCTGGTCTACTGTCCCAGTATCATAACCATACCTGGTCTACTGTCCCAGTATCATAACCATACCTGGTATAGGTCTACTGTCCCAGTATCATAACCATACCTGGTATAGGTCTACTGTCCCAGTATCATAACCATACCTGGTATAGGTCTACTGTCCCAGTATCATAACCATACCTGGTATAGGTCTACTGTCCCAGTATCATAACCACACCTGGTCTACTGTCCTAGTATCATAACCATACCTGGTCTACTGTCCCAGTATCATAACCATACCTGGTCTACTGTCCCAGTATCATAACCATACCTGGTCTACTGTCCTAGTATCATAACCATACCTGGTATACTGTCCCAGTATCATAACCATACCTGGTATACTGTCCCAGTATCATAACCATACCTGGTATACTGTCCCAGTATCATAACCACACCTGGTCTACTGTCCTAGTATCATAACCATACCTGGTATACTGTCCCAGTATCATAACCACACCTGGTCTACTGTCCTAGTATCATAACCATACCTGGTACAGGCCTACTGTCCCAGTATCATAACCATACCTGGTATACTGCCCCAGTATCATAACCATACCTGGTCTACTGTCCCAGTATCATAACCATACCTGGTATACTGTCCCAGTATCATAACCATACCTGGTCTACTGTCCTAGTATCATAACCATACCTGGTCTACTGTCTCAGTATCATAACCACACCTGGTATACTGTCCCAGTATCATAACCATACCTGGTCTACTGTCCCAGTATCATAACCACACCTGGTGTAGGTCTACTGTCCCAGTATCATAACCACACCTGGTACAGGCCTACTGTCCCAGTATCATAACCACACCTGGTCTACTGTCCCAGTATCATAACCATACCTGGCATACTGTCCCAGTATCATAACCATACCTGGTCTACTGTCCCAGTATCATAACCACACCTGGTCTACTGTCCCAGTATCATAACCATACCTGGTCTACTGTCCCAGTATCATTACCATACCTGGTATAGGTCTACTGTCTCAGTATCATAACCATACCTGGGATACTGTCCCAGTATCATAACCATACCTGGTATAGGTCTACTGTCCCAGTATCATAACCACACCTGGTCTACTGTCCTAGTATCATAACCATACCTGGTCTACTGTCCCAGTATCATAACCATACCTGGTATACTGTCCCAGTATCATAACCACACCTGGTCTACTGTCCCAGTATCATAACCATACCTGGTCTACTGTCTCAGTATCATAACCACACCTGGTATACTGTCCCAGTATCATAACCATACCAAGGATATACTGTCCCAGTAACATAACCACACCTGGTCTACTGTCCCAGTATCATAACCATACCTGGTATACTGTCCCAGTATCATAACCATACCTGGTATAGGTCTACTGTCCCAGTATCATAACCATACCTGGTCTACTGTCCCAGTATCATTACCATACCTGGTCTACTGTCCTAGTATCATAACCATACCTGGTATACTGTCCCAGTATCATAACCATACCTGGTATAGGTCTACTGTCCCAGTATCATAACCATGCCTGGTATACTGTCCCAGTATCATAACCATACCTGGTCTACTGTCCCAGTATCATAACCATACCTGGTATACTGTCCCAGTATCATAACCATACCTGGTATAGGTCTACTGTCCCAGTATCATAACCATACCTGGTATAGGTCTACTGTCCCAGTATCATAACCATACCTGGTCTACTGTCCCAGTATCATAACCATACCTGGTCTACTGTCCCAGTATCATAACCACACCTGGTCTACTGTCCCAGTATCATAACCACACCTGGTATAGGTCTACTGTCCCAGTATCATAACCACACCTGGTCTACTGTCTCAGTATCATAACCATACCTGGTATACTGTCCCAGTATCATAACCATACCTGGTCTACTGTCCCAGTATCATAACCATACCTGGTATACTGTCCCAGTATCATTACCATACCTGGTCTACTGTCCTAGTATCATAACCATACCTGGTATACTGTTCCAGTATCATAACCATACCTGGTATACTGTCCCAGTATCATTACCATACCTGGTATACTGTCCCAGTATCATTACCACACCTGGTCTACTGTCCTAGTTTCATAACCATACCTGGTAAACTGTCCCAGTATCATAACCATACCTGGTATACTGTCCCAGTATCATAACCATACCTGGTCTACTGTCCCAGTATCATAACCATACCTGGTCTACTGTCCTAGTATCATAACCATACCTGGTCTACTGTCCCAGTATCATAACCATACCTGGTATACTGTCCCAGTATCATAACCATACCTGGTCTACTGTCCCAGTATCATAACCACACCTGGTCTACTGTCCCAGTATCATAACCATACCTGGTCTACTGTCCCAGTATCATTACCATACCTGGTATAGGTCTACTGTCTCAGTATCATAACCATACCTGGGATACTGTCCCAGTATCATAACCATACCTGGTATAGGTCTACTGTCCCAGTATCATAACCACACCTGGTCTACTGTCCTAGTATCATAACCATACCTGGTCTACTGTCCCAGTATCATAACCATACCTGGGATACTGTCCCAGTATCATAACCATACCTGGTATAGGTCTACTGTCCCAGTATCATAACCACACCTGGTATACTGTCCCAGTATCATAACCACACCTGGTCTACTGTCCCAGTATCATAACCATACCTGGTCTACTGTCTCAGTATCATAACCACACCTGGTATACTGTCCCAGTATCATAACCATACCAAGGATATACTGTCCCAGTAACATAACCACACCTGGTCTACTGTCCCAGTATCATAACCATACCTGGTATACTGTCCCAGTATCATAACCATACCTGGTATAGGTCTACTGTCCCAGTATCATAACCATACCTGGTCTACTGTCCCAGTATCATAACCATACCTGGTATAGGTCTACTGTCCCAGTATCATAACCATACCTGGTCTACTGTCACAGTATCATTACCATACCTGGTCTACTGTCCTAGTATCATAACCATACCTGGTATACTGTCCCAGTATCATAACCATACCTGGTATAGGTCTACTGTCCCAGTATCATAACCATGCCTGGTATACTGTCCCAGTATCATAACCACACCTGGTCTACTGTCCCAGTATCATAACCATACCTGGTCTACTGTCCTAGTATCATAACCATACCTGGTCTACTGTCCCAGTATCATAACCATACCTGGTATACTGTCCCAGTATCATAACCATACCTGGTCTACTGTCCCAGTATCATAACCATACCTGGTCTACTGTCCCAGTATCATAACCATACCTGGTATAGGTCTACTGTCCCAGTATCATCACCACACCTGGTGTAGGTCTACTGTCCCAGTATCATAACCATACCTGGTCTACTGTCCCAGTATCATAACCATACCTGGTCAACTGTCCCAGTATCATAACCATACCTGTTATAGGTCTACTGTCCCAGTATCATAACCATACCTGGTCTACTGTCCCAGTATCATAACCATACCTGGTCTACTGTCCCAGTATCATAACCATACCTGGTATACTGCCCCAGTATCATAACCATACCTGGTCTACTGTCCCAGTATCATAACCATACCTGGTATACTGTCCCAGTATCATAACCACACCTGGTCTACTGTCCTAGTATCATAACCATACCTGGTATACTGCCCCAGTATCATAACCATACCTGGTCTACTGTCCCAGTATCATAACCATACCTGGTATACTGTCCCAGTATCATAACCACACCTGGTCTACTGTCCTAGTATCATAACCATACCTGGTCTACTGTCCCAGTATCATAACCATACCTGGTATACTGTCCCAGTATCATAACCATACCTGGTCTACTGTCCCAGTATCATAACCATACCTGGTCTACTGTCCCAGTATCATAACCATACCTGGTATAGGTCTACTGTCCCAGTATCATCACCACACCTGGTGTAGGTCTACTGTCCCAGTATCATAACCATACCTGGTCTACTGTCCCAGTATCATAACCATACCTGGTCAACTGTCCCAGTATCATAACCATACCTGTTATAGGTCTACTGTCCCAGTATCATAACCATACCTGGTCTACTGTCCCAGTATCATAACCATACCTGGTCTACTGTCCCAGTATCATAACCATACCTGGTATACTGTCCCAGTATCATAACCATACCTGGTCTACTGTCCCAGTATCATAACCATACCTGGTCTACTGTCCCAGTATCATAACCATACCTGGTCTACTGTCCCAGTATCATAACCATACCTGGTACAGGCCTACTGTCCCAGTATTATAACCACACCTGGTCTACTGTCCCAGTATCATAACCATACCTGGTATAGGTCTACTGTCCCAGTATCATAACCATACCTGGTCTACTGTCTCAGTATCATAACCATACCTGGTATACTGTCCCAGTATCATAACCATACCTGGTCTACTGTCGCAGTATCATAACCACACCTGGTCTACTGTCCCAGTATCATAACCATACCTGGTCTACTGTCCCAGTATCATTACCATACCTGGTATAGGTCTACTGTCTCAGTATCATAACCATACCTGGTATACTGTCCCAGTATCATAACCATACCTGGTATAGGTCTACTGTCCCAGTATCATAACCACACCTGGTCTACTGTCCTAGTATCATAACCATACCTGGTCTACTGTCCCAGTATCATAACCATACCTGGTATACTGTCCCAGTATCATAACCACACCTGGTCTACTGTCCCAGTATCATAACCATACCTGGTCTACTGTCTCAGTATCATAACCACACCTGGTATACTGTCCCAGTATCATAACCATACCAAGGATATACTGTCCCAGTAACATAACCACACCTGGTCTACTGTCCCAGTATCATAACCATACCTGGTATACTGTCCCAGTATCATAACCATACCTGGTATAGGTCTACTGTCCCAGTATCATAACCATACCTGGTCTACTGTCCCAGTATCATAACCATACCTGGTATAGGTCTACTGTCCCAGTATCATAACCATACCTGGTCTACTGTCCCAGTATCATTACCATACCTGGTCTACTGTCCTAGTATCATAACCATACCTGGTATACTGTCCCAGTATCATAACCATACCTGGTATAGGTCTACTGTCCCAGTATCATAACCATGCCTGGTATACTGTCCCAGTATCATAACCATACCTGGTCTACTGTCCCAGTATCATAACCATACCTGGTATAATGTTCCAGTATCATAACCACACCTGGTCTACTGTCCCAGTATCATAACCATACCTGGTATACTGTCCCAGTATCATAACCATACCTGGTCTACTGTCCCAGTATCATAACCATACCTGGTCTACTGTACCAGTATCATAACCATACCTGGTCTACTGTCCCAGTATCATAACCATACCTGGTATACTGTCCCAGTATCATAACCATACCTGGTCTACTGTCCCAGTATCATAACCATACCTGGTCTACTGTCCCAGTATCATAACCATACCTGGTATACTGTCCCAGTATCATAACCATACCTGGTCTACTGTCCCAGTATCATAACCATACCTGGTCTACTGTCCCAGTATCATAACCATACCTGGTCTACTGTCCCAGTATCATAACCATACCTGGTCTACTGTCCCAGTATCATAACCATACCTGGTATACTGTCCCAGTATCATAACCATACCTGGTCTACTGTCCCAGTATCATAACCATACCTGGTCTACTGTCCCAGTATCATAACCATACCTGTTATAGGTCTACTGTCCCAGTATCATAACCATACCTGGTCTACTGTCACAGTATCATAACCATACCTGGTATACTGTCCCAGTATCATAACCACACCTCGTCTACTGTCCCAGTATCATAACCATACCTGGTCTACTGTCCCAGTATCATAACCATACCTGGTCTACTGTCCCAGTATCATAACCATACCTGGTCTACTGTCCCAGTATCATAACCATACCTGGTCTACTGTCTCAGTATCATAACCATACCTGGTATACTGTCCCAGTATCATAACCATACCTGGTCTACTGTCGCAGTATCATAACCACACCTGGTCTACTGTCCCAGTATCATAACCATACCTGGTCTACTGTCCCAGTATCATTACCATACCTGGTATAGGTCTACTGTCTCAGTATCATAACCATACCTGGTATACTGTCCCAGTATCATAACCATACCTGGTATAGGTCTACTGTCCCAGTATCATAACCACACCTGGTCTACTGTCCTAGTATCATAACCATACCTGGTCTACTGTCCCAGTATCATAACCATACCTGGTATACTGTCCCAGTATCATAACCACACCTGGTCTACTGTCCCAGTATCATAACCATACCTGGTCTACTGTCTCAGTATCATAACCACACCTGGTATACTGTCCCAGTATCATAACCATACCAAGGATATACTGTCCCAGTAACATAACCACACCTGGTCTACTGTCCCAGTATCATAACCATACCTGGTATACTGTCCCAGTATCATAACCATACCTGGTATAGGTCTACTGTCCCAGTATCATAACCATACCTGGTCTACTGTCCCAGTATCATAACCATACCTGGTATAGGTCTACTGTCCCAGTATCATAACCATACCTGGTCTACTGTCCCAGTATCATTACCATACCTGGTCTACTGTCCTAGTATCATAACCATACCTGGTATACTGTCCCAGTATCATAACCATACCTGGTATAGGTCTACTGTCCCAGTATCATAACCATGCCTGGTATACTGTCCCAGTATCATAACCATACCTGGTCTACTGTCCCAGTATCATAACCATACCTGGTATAATGTTCCAGTATCATAACCACACCTGGTCTACTGTCCCAGTATCATAACCATACCTGGTATACTGTCCCAGTATCATAACCATACCTGGTCTACTGTCCCAGTATCATAACCATACCTGGTCTACTGTACCAGTATCATAACCATACCTGGTATACTGTCCCAGTATCATAACCATACCTGGTATAGGTCTACTGTCCCAGTATCATAACCACACCTGGTCTACTGTCCCAGTATCATAACCATACCTGGTCTACTGTCCCAGTATCATAACCATACCTGGTATACTGTTCCAGTATCATTACCACACCTGGTATACTGTCCCAGTATCATAACCATACCTGGTCTACTGTCCCAGTATCATAACCATACCTGGTCTACTGTCCCAGTATCATAACCATACCTGGTATACTGTCCCAGTATCATAACCATACCTGGTATAGGTCTACTGTCCCAGTATCATAACCATACCTGGTCTACTGTCCCAGTATCATAACCATACCTGGTATACTGTTCCAGTATCATAACCACACCTGATATACTGTCCCAGTATCATAACCACACCTGGTCTACTGTCCCAGTATCATAACCATACCTGGTCTACTGTCCCAGTATCATAACCATACCTGGTATACTGTCCCAGTAACATAACCACACCTGGTCTACTGTCTCAGTATCATAACCACACCTGGTATAGGTCTACTGTCCCAGTATCATAACCATACCTGGTATAGGTCTACTGTCCCAGTAACATAACCATACCTGGTATAGGTCTACTGTCCCAGTAACATAACCACACCTGGTCTACTGTCTCAGTATCATAACCACACCTGGTCTACTGTCTCAGTATCATAACCATACCTGGTATAGGTCTACTGTCCCAGTATCATAACCATACCTGGTATAGGTCTACTGTCCCAGTAACATAACCACACCTGGTCTACTGTCTCAGTATCATAACCACACCTGGTCTACTGTCTCAGTATCATAACCACACCTGGTCTACTGTCTCTGTATCATAACCATACCTGGTATAGGTCTACTGTCCCAGTATCATAACCATACCTGGTCTACTGTCTCAGTATCATAACCACACCTGGTCTACTGTCTCAGTATCATAACCACACCTGGTCTACTGTCTCAGTATCATAACCATACCTGGTATAGGTCTACAGTCCCAGTAACATAACCACACCTGGTCTACTGTCTCAGTATCATAACCATACCTGGTATAGGTCTACTGTCCCAGTATCATAACCATACCTGGTATACTGTCCCAGTATCATAACCATACCTGGTCTACTGTCCCAGTATCATAACCATACCTGGTATAGGTCTACTGTCCCAGTATCATAACCACACCTGGTCTGCTGTCCCAGTATCATAACCATGCCAGGTCTACTGTCCCAGTATCATAACCATACCTGGTATAGGTCTACTGTCCCAGTATCATAACCATACCTGGTACAGGTCTACTGTCCCAGTATCATAACCATACCTGGTCTACTGTCTCAGTATCATAACCATACCTGGTATACTGTCCCAGTATCATAACCATACCTGGTCTACTGTCCCAGTATCATAACCACACCTGGTCTACTGTCCCAGTATCATAACCATACCTGGTCTACTGTCCCAGTATCATAACCATACCTGGTATACTGTTCCAGTATCATAACCACACCTGGTCTACTGTCCCAGTATCATAACCATACCTGGTATACTGTCCCAGTATCATAACCATACCTGGTATAGGTCTACTGTCCCAGTATCATAACCATACCTGGTATAGGTCTACTGTCCCAGTATCATAACCACACCTGGTCTACTGTCCCAGTATCATAACCATACCTGGTCTACTGTCCCAGTATCATAACCATACCTGGTCTACTGTCCCAGTATCATAACCATACCTGGTATACTGTTCCAGTATCATAACCACACCTGATATACTGTCTCAGTATCATAACCACACCTGGTATACTGTCCCAGTATCATAACCATACCTGGTCTACTGTCCCAGTATCATAACCATACCTGGTCTACTGTCCCAGTATCATAACCATACCTGGTCTACTGTCCCAGTATCATAACCATACCTGGTATACTGTTCCAGTATCATAACCACACCTGATATACTGTCCCAGTATCATAACCACACCTGGTCTACTGTCCCAGTATCATAACCATACCTGGTCTACTGTCCCAGTATCATAACCATACCTGGTATACTGTCCCAGTAACATAACCACACCTGGTATAGGTCTACTGTCCCAGTATCATAACCATACCTGGTATAGGTCTACTGTCCCAGTAACATAACCACACCTGGTCTACTGTCTCAGTATCATAACCATACCTGGTATACTGTCCCAGTATCATAACCATACCTGGTATAGGTCTACTGTCCCAGTAACATAACCACACCTGGTCTACTGTCTCAGGATCATAACCATACCTGGTCTACTGTCCCAGTATCATAACCATACCTGGTATACTGTCCCAGTATCATAACCATACCTGGTCTACTGTCCCAGTATCATAACCATACCTGGTATAGGTCTACTGTCCCAGTATCATAACCACACCTGGTCTGCTGTCCCAGTATCATAACCATGCCAGGTCTACTGTCCCAGTATCATAACCATACCTGGTATAGGTCTACTGTCCCAGTATCATAACCACACCTGGTATACTGTCCCAGTATCATAACCATACCTGGTCTACTGTCCCAGTATCATAACCATACCTGGTATACTGTCCCAGTATCATAACCATACCTGGTCTACTGTCCCAGTATCATAACCATACCTGGTATACTGTCCCAGTATCATAACCATACCTGGTCTACTGTCCCAGTATCATAACCATACCTGGTATACTGTCTCAGTATCATAACCATACCTGGTATACTGTCCCAGTATCATAACCACACCTGGTCTACTGTCCCAGTATCATAACCATACCTGGTCTACTGTCCCAGTATCATAACCATACCTGGTATACTGTCCCAGTATCATAACCATACCTGGTATAGGTCTACTGTCCCAGTATCATAACCATACCGTGTCTACTGTCCCAGTATCATAACCATACCTGGTCTACTGTCCCAGTATCATAACCATACCTTGTATACTGTCCCAGTATCATAACCATACCTGGTCTACTGTCCCAGTATCATAACCACACCTGGTCTACTGTCCCAGTATCATAACCATACCTGGTATACTGTCCCAGTATCATAACCATACCTGGTATAGGTCTACTGTCCCAGTATCATAACCATACCTGGTATAGGTCTACTGTCCCAGCATCATAACCATACCTGGTATAGGTCTACTGTCCCAGTATCATAACCATACCTGGTATAGGTCTACTGTCCCAGTATCATAACCATACCTGTTATAGGTCTACTGTCCCAGTACTATAACCATACCTGGTATAGGTCTACTGTCCCAGTATCATAACCATACCTGGTATAGGTCTACTGTCCCAGTATCATAACCATACCTTGTATACTGTCCCAGTATCATAACCATACCTGGTATACTGTCCCAGTATCATAACCACACCTGGTCTACTGTCCCAGTATCATAACCATACCTGGTATACTGTCCCAGTATCATAACCACACCTGGTATACTGTCCCAGTATCATAACCATACCTGGTATAGGTCTACTGTCCCAGTATCAAAACCATACCTGGTATACTGTCCCAGTATCATAACCATACCCGGTATACTAGTCCTGTCCCCGTTATCCAGTCAGACTGAGTCCTGGCCCCGTTATCCAGTCAGACTGAGTCCTGGCCCCATTATCCAGTCAGACTGAGTCCTGTCCCCGTTATCCAGTCAGACTGAGTCCTGGCCCCGTTATCCAGTTAGACTTAGTCCTGGCCCCGTTATCCAGTTAGACTGAGTCCTGGCCCCATTATCCAGTCAGACTGAGTCCTGTCCCCGTTATCCAGTCAGACTGAGTCCTGGCCCCGTTATCCAGTTAGACTAAGTCCTGGCCCTGTTATCCAGTCAGACTGAGTCCTGGCCCCCATCACAACTTTCACCTGGAGTCCCCAGTCAGACTGAGTCCTGGCCCCGTTATCCAGTTAGACTTAGTCCTGGCCCCGTTATCCAGTTAGACTGAGTCCTGGCCCCATTATCCAGTCAGACTGAGTCCTGTCCCCGTTATCCAGTCAGACTGAGTCCTGGCCCCGTTATCCAGTTAGACTAAGTCCTGGCCCTGTTATCCAGTCAGACTGAGTCCTGGCCCCCATCACAACTTTCACCTGGAGTCCCCAGTCAGACTGAGTCCTGTCCCCGTTATCGAGTCAGTCTGAGTCCTGGCCCCGTTATCCAGTTAGACTGAGTCCTGGCCCTGTTATCCAGTCAGACTGAGTCCTGGCCCCCATCACAACTTTCACCTGGAGTTCCCAGTCAGTCTGAGTCCTGTCCCCGTTACCGAGTCAGTCTGAGTCCTGGCCCCGTTATCCAGTTAGACTGAGTCCTGTCCCCGTTATCCAGTCAGACTGAGTCCTGTCCCCGTTATCCAGTCAGACTGAGTCCTGGCCCCATTATCCAGTTAGACTGAGTCCTGTCCCCGTTATCCAGTCAGACTGAGTCCTGGCCCCGTTATCCAGTCAGACTGAGTCCTGGCCCCATTATCCAGTCAGACTGAGTCCTGTCCCCGTTATCCAGTCAGACTGAGTCCTGGCCCCGTTATCCAGTCAGACTGTCCTGGCCCCGTTATCCAGTTAGACTAAGTCCTGGCCCTGTTATCCAGTCAGACTGAGTCCTGGCCCCCATCACAACTTTCACCTGGAGTCCCCAGTCAGACTGAGTCCTGTCCCCGTTATCGAGTCAGTCTGAGTCCTGGCCCCGTTATCCAGTTAGACTGAGTCCTGGCCCTGTTATCCAGTCAGACTGAGTCCTGGCCCCCATCACAACTTTCACCTGGAGTTCCCAGTCAGTCTGAGTCCTGTCCCCGTTACCGAGTCAGTCTGAGTCCTGGCCCCGTTATCCAGTTAGACTGAGTCCTGTCCCCGTTATCCAGTCAGACTGAGTCCTGTCCCCGTTATCCAGTCAGACTGAGTCCTGGCCCCATTATCCAGTTAGACTGAGTCCTGTCCCCGTTATCCAGTCAGACTGAGTCCTGGCCCCGTTATCCAGTCAGACTGAGTCCTGGCCCCATTATCCAGTCAGACTGAGTCCTGTCCCCGTTATCCAGTCAGACTGAGTCCTGGCCCCGTTATCCAGTTAGACTAAGTCCTGGCCCTGTTATCCAGTCAGACTGAGTCCTGGCCCCCATCACAACTTTCACCTGGAGTGCCCAGTCAGACTGAGTCCTGTCCCCGTTATCGAGTCAGTCTGAGTCCTGGCCCCGTTATCCAGTTAGACTGAGTCCTGGCCCTGTTATCCAGTCAGACTGAGTCCTGGCCCCCATCACAACTTTCACCTGGAGTTCCCAGTCAGTCTGAGTCCTGTCCCCGTTACCGAGTCAGTCTGAGTCCTGGCCCCGTTATCCAGTTAGACTGAGTCCTGTCCCCGTTATCCAGTCAGACTGAGTCCTGTCCCCGTTATCCAGTCAGACTGAGTCCTGGCCCCATTATCCAGTTAGACTGAGTCCTGTCCCCGTTGTCCAGTCAGACTGAGTCCTGGCCCCGTTATCCAGTCAGACTGAGTCCTGGCCCCATTATCCAGTCAGACTGAGTCCTGTCCCCGTTATCCAGTCAGACTGAGTCCTGGCCCCGTTATCCAGTTAGACTAAGTCCTGGCCCTGTTATCCAGTCAGACTGAGTCCTGGCCCCCATCACAACTTTCACCTGGAGTCCCCAGTCAGACTGAGTCCTGTCCCCGTTATCGAGTCAGTCTGAGTCCTGGCCCCGTTATCCAGTTAGACTGAGTCCTGGCCCTGTTATCCAGTCAGACTGAGTCCTGGCCCCATCACAACTTTCACCTGGAGTCCCCAGTCAGACTGAGTCCTGGCCCCGTTATCCAGTCAGACTGAGTCCTATCCCCGCTAATCCAGTCAGACTGAGTCCTGTCCCCGTTATCCAGTCAGACTGAGTCCTGGCCCCATTATCCAGTCAGACTGAGTCCTGGCCCCATTATCCAGTCAGACTGAGTCCTGTCCCCGTTATCCAGTCAGACTGTCCTGGCCCCGTTATCCAGTTAGACTAAGTCCTGGCCCTGTTATCCAGTCAGACTGAGTCCTGGCCCCCATCACAACTTTCACCTGGAGTCCCCAGTCAGACTGAGTCCTGTCCCCGTTATCGAGTCAGTCTGAGTCCTGGCCCCGTTATCCAGTTAGACTGAGTCCTGGCCCTGTTATCCAGTCAGACTGAGTCCTGGCCCCCATCACAACTTTCACCTGGAGTTCCCAGTCAGTCTGAGTCCTGTCCCCGTTACCGAGTCAGTCTGAGTCCTGGCCCCGTTATCCAGTTAGACTGAGTCCTGTCCCCGTTATCCAGTCAGACTGAGTCCTGTCCCCGTTATCCAGTCAGACTGAGTCCTTGCCCCATTATCCAGTTAGACTGAGTCCTGTCCCCGTTGTCCAGTCAGACTGAGTCCTGGCCCCGTTATCCAGTCAGACTGAGTCCTGGCCCCATTATCCAGTCAGACTGAGTCCTGTCCCCGTTATCCAGTCAGACTGAGTCCTGGCCCCGTTATCCAGTTAGACTAAGTCCTGGCCCTGTTATCCAGTCAGACTGAGTCCTGGCCCCCATCACAACTTTCACCTGGAGTCCCCAGTCAGACTGAGTCCTGTCCCCGTTATCGAGTCAGTCTGAGTCCTGGCCCCGTTATCCAGTTAGACTGAGTCCTGGCCCTGTTATCCAGTCAGACTGAGTCCTGGCCCCATCACAACTTTCACCTGGAGTCCCCAGTCAGACTGAGTCCTGGCCCCGTTATCCAGTCAGACTGAGTCCTATCCCCGCTAATCCAGTCAGACTGAGTCCTGTCCCCGTTATCCAGTCAGACTGAGTCCTGGCCCCGTTATCCAGTCAGACTGAGTCCTGTCCCCGTTATCCAGTCAGACTGAGTCCTGGCCCCGTTATCCAGTTAGACTAAGTCCTGGCCCTGTTATCCAGTCAGACTGAGTCCTGGCCCCCATCACAACTTTCTGGTGATTTCATCAGTTGTTGTTATACAGTTGACTGGTCTCAGTGAATCATGTTAATCTGGACATGACGCTCACTACAATATGGCCACGCTTGCAGTTTCTCTATTTTCTGCTACTTGGCACATAAATGACATCAGTCAAGACATCTGTCTTCTACAAGCATTTTGTTTGTTTGTTACTTTGTTGTTCTGTTTTTGTTGCTGATTAGTTCTTGCTGATTATTCACTTTGTTGATAGAAACAACAATATTTACTGTATGATTCAGACACACACACGCAACAAAAAAAATGTGTAAGAACACTTTTTATTTTTTGTAAATGTTTCACTTTAGTCGTCCAAGTATCCGATCAGTGATTTGATTCAGAGTTGCTCCTGTTCTGATCCCACAGAGCAGCAAGGAGACTTGATACAAAATTTTGAACATAAATGCAACGGTTCATTGGATCAGTCTAAAACGTCGCATGTACACTGCTGCCACCTAGTGGCCAAAATCGAAAGTGCGCCTAACCTGGAATAATACATTGTGGCCTTTTCTCCTGCATTTCAAAGATGAGGAAAAAAAATAGAATGTGTATTATTTGTATGGTCTTTTACCACATTTCATGTGTTTTAGTCTCCTCATTGCATATTTCTACAAACTTCAAAGTGTTTCCTTTCAAATGGTATCAGGAATATGCATATCCTTCAGTTAGATTTGGGTATGTCATTTTAGGCCCACATTTTTTTTAAAGGGTCCGATCCTTAAGAGGTTTTAAGGTCTTTCCTTTCCTTTCCAAATGTGCCTAATTGGTTTATTGGTACATTTTCAAGTTCATAACTATGCACTCTCCTCAAACAATAGCATGGTATTATTTCACTGTAATAACTACTGTAAATTGGACAGTGCAGTTAGATTAACAAGAATTTAAGCTTTTTGCCCATATCAGATATATCTCTGTCCTAGGAAATGTTATTGTTACTTACAACCTCATGCTAATCACATTAGCACACGATAGCTCAACCGGCCCGCGGGGGACACACCAATCCTGTAGGGGTTTTTAAGCTGCAGCTGGCCCAGAACAGACCGGCACATCTTGATCTTCCTTGTAATCAGAGGGCTGATATAAATACTATGCATGCCAGTCTCTCTTGGCTAAGAGTTGAGGAAAGACGAACTGCATCACTTCTTCTTTTTATATGAAACATTAATGTGTTGAAAATCCCAAATTGTTTGCATAGTCAACTTACACACAGCTCTAAGACACACACACTTACCCCACCAGACATGCCACCAGGGGTCTTTTCACAGTCCCCAAATCCAGAACAAATTCAAGAGAGCGTCCAGTGGAAATATAGAGCCATTACTGCATGGAACTCCGTTTCATCTCATATTGCTCAAATGAACATGTCACTGTGTGCTCAACTGGCTGAAGGGAAGTCAGGTGCAGGAGAGAGATGAGAGATGGGTGATAAACAGGCGCACTTTATTCATGCCCAAGGAAAACCGCAATAACGCCCAAAGTAGACAAACGGTACAATAAACAAAACACACATGTATTAATGTCCTGTATCAATGTCCTGTATTAATGTCCTGTGTATCAATGTCCTGTATTAATGTCCCCGTTAGTCCTGTATTAATGTCCTGTATTAATGTCCTGTATTAATGTCCTGTATTAATGTCCTGTATTAATGTCCCCGTTAGTCCTGTATTAATGTCCTGTATTAATGTCCTGTATTAATGTCCTGTATCAATGTCCCCGTTAGTCCTGTATTAATGTCCTGTATTAATGTCCTGTATTAATGTCCTGTATTAATGTCCTGTATTAATGTCCTGTATTAATGTCCTGTATTAATGTCCTGTATCAATGTCCTGTATCAATGTCCTGTATTAATGTCCTGTATCAATGTCCTGTATTAATGTCCTGTATTAATGTCCTGTATTAATGTCCTGTATTAATGTCCTGTATTAATGTCCTGTATTAATGTCCTGTATTAATGTCCTGTATCAATGTCCTGTATTAATGTCCTGTATTAATGTCCTGTATTAATGTCCTGTATCAATGTCCCCGTTAGTCCTGTATTAATGTCCTGTATCAATGTCCTGTATTAATGTCCTGTATTAATGTCCTGTATCAATGTCCCCGTTAGTCCTGTATTAATGTCCTGTATCAATGTCCTGTATTAATGTCCTGTATCAATGTCCCCGTTAGTCCTGTATCAATGTCCTGTATCAATGTCCTGTATTAATGTCCTGTATTAATGTCCCCGTTAGTCCTGTATTAATGTCCTGTATTAATGTCCTGTATCAATGTCCTGTATTAATGTCCTGTATCAATGTCCTGTATCTATGTCCTGTATTAATGTCCTGTATCAATGTCCTGTATCTATGTCCTGTATTAATGTCCTGTATCAATGTCCTGTATTAATGTCCTGTATTAATATCCTGTTTCCTGTTTTGTGTAGAACCCAGGAAGAGTAGCTGCTGCTTTTTCAACAGCTAACGGGGATCCTAATGAAATACCAAATGTAAACGGGGAATAACCCAGAGGTTTACTGTAGCTTAGCCCCTCAAAAAAGTCTTCCCACAAAAAAAATTGCTTAAAGAGATCAGATTAAATGTCGATGTCAGCAAGTTCCACCTCGACACAAAACAGCTTAAAAACCCCCATTGTAGTAAACCAGCTAATCAGCTTACACCACTATAAAACTTAGTCTTCTACTTAGGGGTACCATAGACTGTGATCAGACCAGTAGTGGACGAGGTGGGATGAGGGAGGAGAAGAAAACAATTAGCCCAAAAGATTAAAAGAGCAGTAAAGAAGACAGAATCCTGGTGATGGGCATCTTTAGCCATATGGTGGCTGCTGCTGCTCTCTGCTTCATACTTATCTGTAACACTGATGACCTCTGCAAGATTTACCCGGTAACTAATTAGTGTTCTGAGAGAGGCCACTGATTGGCTATTTTATTTTATTGGTTGGATTTATCTCATTAAATGTCTTGCTTTTTTTTTTTTGTCGTGAGTCACAATGAAAATAGTAAAGACACACACGTGCCTTCTCGTTGTAAATCTCTTGTCATTTCCTGTCCTTACTGTAGGTACCTCCAATGTAACCCAGTTTTATTCTGGCCCAGTACTGACACACCTAATTCAACGACTCAATTCATCGAAAAGATGACACAAACCGGCAAACGGGCATCACAACAGTTTTGAAAATATGTGCGTGTACTGTATGTGGTTGACTTGGGCCGTGACATACTTGGGTGCTTGTCCGAGATGCATAGTGGTTGACTTGGGCCGTGACATACTTGGGTGCTTGTCCGAGATGCATAGTGGTTGACTTGGGCCGTGACATACTTGGGTGCTTGTCCGAGATGCATAGTGGTTGACTTGGGCCGTGACATACTTGGGTGCTTGTCCGAGATGCATAGTGGTTGACTTGGGCCGTGACATACTTGGGTGCTTGTCCGAGATGCATAGTGGTTGACTTGGGCCGTGACATACTTGGGTGCTTGTCCGAGATGCATAGTGGTTGACTTGGGCCGTGACATACTTGGGTGCTTGTCCGAGATGCATAGTGGTTGACTTGGGCCGTGACATACTTGGGTGCTTGTCCGAGATGCATAGTGGTTGACTTGGGCCGTGACATACTTGGGTGCTTGTCCGAGATGCATAGTGGTTGACTTGGGCCGTGACATACTTGGGTGCTTGTCCGAGATGCATAGTGGTTGACTTGGGCCGTGACATACTTGAGTACTTGTCCGAGATGCATAGCATCATTTACACACATAGTAAACAAGGACAAAGAAACCATCTTGTCTCTTACAGATAAAAAAAAAAAAAGGCATCTGCCATTTTAAGATCACCACAAACGATGAGGTTAATCTCTGACCTCAAATTCCAGGGTTAACTCCGGGTTAACTGCGCGACAAACCAGACAGACAGGTCACAGTAGGTGACTCCTAACATCATTTAGTGGAGAAGTGGGCGGAAGGGAGCCTAGAGCGTTGGGACAGTAACCGAAAGGTTGCTGGTTCGAGCCGACTAGGTAAAATACATATTGATGTGCCCATGAGCAAGGCACTTAACCCTGATTGCTCCTGTAAATGGCTCTGGATCAGAGTGTCTGCTACATGATTGAAATGTTAAGGGCAGACTAGTGTACACTCCAGTTAACATGGTCGTGTGAGTTGGCAGGGAGGATCAGGGGCGAAAGATGCATATTTTAACAGAGTCTTCTCATTATCTTTAGAGGAAATGCTTTGGTCGATAGCACAGCTCTGCCTCGTGCCTCATGTCCTGACTTTAATCTACCAGGTCGCGGTGGTGAGATAATTAAGGTGGGGTGGACACAGCTAATAGCTTTCTACAAGAAACAGATATACAGTATATACATATATAAGAAATATAACATGAAATATATACATATTCCTATTGTGTATGTTTCACAGGACATGGTATTCAGACCCGTTGACTGTTGTGTATGTTTCACAGGACATGGTATTCAGACCCGTTGACTGTTGTGTATGTTTCACAGGACATGGTATTCAGACCCGTTGACTGTTGTGTAGGTTAAACAGGACATGGTATTCAGACCCGTTGACTGTTGTGTATGTTATACAGGACATGGTATTCAGACCCGTTGACTGTTGTGTATGTTTCACAGGACATGGTATTCAGACCCGTTGACTGTTGTGTATGTTTCACAGGACATGGTATTCAGACCCGTTGACTGTTGTGTATGTTTCACAGGACATGGTATTCAGACCCGTTGACTGTTGTGTATGTTTCACAGGACATGGTATTCAGACCCGTTGACTGTTGTGTAGGTTATACAGGACATGGTATTCAGACCCGTTGACTGTTGTGTAGGTTATACAGGACATGGTATTCAGACCCGTTGACTGTTGTGTAGGTTATACAGGACATGGTATTCAGACCCGTTGACTGTTGTGTATGTTTCACAGGACATGGTATTCAGACCCGTTGACTGTTGTGTATGTTTCACAGGACATGGTATTCAGACCCGTTGACTGTTGTGTAGGTTATACAGGACATGGTATTCAGACCCGTTGACTGTTGTGTAGGTTAAACAGGACATGGTATTCAGACCCTTTGACTGTTGTGTATGTTAAACAGGACATGGTATTCAGACCCGTTGACTGTTGTGTATGTTATACAGGACATGGTATTCAGACCCGTTGACTGTTGTGTAGGTTATACAGGACATGGTATTCAGACCCGTTGACTGTTGTGTAGGTTATACAGGACATGGTATTCAGACCCTTTGACTATTTCCATGTTTTGATACATCACAGTCCTATTCTAAAACGGATTAAATAAATGAAGAAATCCTCAGCTATCTACACACAACAGCCCATAATAACATAAGTGGAAAACAGGTTTTTAGAATTTTTTGCAACTGTATTAAAATAGAAAAACAGATATACCCCCCTTCCCGCCCCCTCTCCAATGCCATGCCATGTATAATCTGACTAAGTCAACATGTGATGTGTACTACAGGTCACGTCTAGAAGTGAGTGTTCAAAAACGTTTTTTATGGTGGAGAGGTTTTACGTCACACCTTCTCCACAGTCATGTGGTGTGTGCAGCTGTAACTGAAATTTTAATTTGACCTTTATTTAACTCGGCAAGTCAGTTAAGAACAAATTCTTATTTTTAATGATGGCCTAGGAACAGTGGGTTAACTGCCTTGTTCAGGGGGCAGAACGACAGAACCTTGTCAGCTCTGGGATTTGAACTTGCAACCATTCCGGTTACATGTCCAACACTCTAACCACTAGGCTACCCTGCCACCTCTACGCTCTAACCACTAGGCTACCCTGCCGCCTCTACGCTCTAACCACTAGGCTACCCTGGCGAACAAAAGAAGAAATAAAAACACGTGTTTGATTAAAGCAGATAGAAGATCTGCTAATGATCCCTGTAAGGATTTAAGACAGTATCTTAACTTGTTCAAAAAAAGATGTTCCAAAACGATCTGTTCATCACCGGACAGGATCACTGAGAATCAGCTTGTGTCTGGATCTGCAACAGTTACAACTCTTTACCTTGCATCATATGGTAGAACAGCCAGGTGTTTGGAGTGATATACATTTTTAGGGATGTTCTGTAGGGTAGGACAGAATGGTTTTTAAATACTTTCTAATATTAATTAATTTTACTTAAAAATCAGACTTGTTTTAAATGTTTTATTCCATTATTAAAGTTGCCAAGAATAAGAAAGTGGTGAATTGTTAAAGATCGGGTCGATAGAAAGCAAACGTGATATCTCAGCGATATACTTGGAAACATTTGGTTTATGTACAGTACATCCAGTACATTCAAATCTTCATAACGTTTACACCTACGAATGTGACCATGGGACTTACAGCCAAATCCTTGACCCAAAGACGATCTCCGGTCTCCATATAGAAAATGATCCTATCTGTCCACTGTACCTGTTGTTCACAGTGTGACCACCTGCTGTGAGTTAGACAGGTAGAACAGGCCGTTGGATCGCTTTACGTAACAACACACCTGGTTACAGCAGGACAGATGATAGCAACACGAGTTGTGCAGTGCAGACTTGCTTAGATGAGCAGGGCAGAGATTATGGCAAGACAAAGAGATTAGGAATGGGAGTGGGGGAGGAGCTTAATATTAGAATTCTACGTATGATTAGAACCGTTGGATTGTGATGTAACAATATTAATGAATGTTTATATTTCACATACAGGACATGCCCTGAATCACACCAAGACTGATCTGTTAGAGTACAATCATATTGATTTATTATCATTTTATTTCCTTCATGATTTACATATTTATCTTTTTCTATGTTTTTATTTTTTAATTTTTTAAAAATATATTCATGTTTCTGATATTCCTGTATCAATTAATTACTACTGTATATCAGATTCTTCATAACCGAACACGTATTTAATGTATAAGTCTAATAAAGTACTTAGTATGAGTGCTGACTGTGGCAGTGTGGTGGTCCAGACATCAATGTTTGTGTGTTGAGGGAGTGTTATGTTAACCAGGTGATAATGCCTTCTGTGCGATCGATCTTGAGCCTCTTACCTGTGCGTCAGGTGGAAAAGCTCGGGCCGCCCCACCAACACCCCACCTCCTCCACCCCGGACAAAGCTCATGTCACCTCTTCACTCAACTTACTGCAGGATCTGGACTCATGTACACGATAATGATTGTGTGAGGAAAATGTGACCTTGTTGATTGTTCGTGTCCTTTAATCAATCAGTTACTGTAGATTGTTACCTTGTCAGCTCAGGGATTTGATCTAGCAACCTTTACAGTTACTAGTCCAACACTCTAACCACTAGGCTACCTGCTGGTTACTGGCCCAATGCTCTAACCACTAGGCTACCTGCTGGTTACTGGCCCAATGCTCTAACCACTAGGCTACCTGCTGGTTACTGGCCCAATGCTCTAACCACTAGGCTACCTGCTGGTTACTGACCCAATGCTCTAACCACTAGGCTACCTGCTGGTTACTGGCCCAATGCTCTAACCACTAGGCTACCTGCTGGTTACTGGCCCAATGCTCTAACCACTAGGCTACCTGCTGGTTACTGGTTCAATGCTCTAACCACTAGGCTACCTGCTGGTTACTGACCCAACGCTCTAACCACTAGGCTACCTGCTGGTTACTGGCCCAACACTCTAACCACTAGGCTACCTGCCGCCCTAATATACTATATCAATGCATTTCAATTTCTAGTCCAAATCAACCAAAGTAAGAATTCCTAGAAGAAGTTTACATTCTGAAAATGCAAGGACACATTGAACAACTAACCTCTGCTCCCAGTCAATAACTCCCAACCCACACAGATCTACAGTAGCATGGAAGATGCACAGAGCATTCAGAAAGCATTCAGTCCCTTTGACTTTTTCCACATTATGTTACATTACAGCCTTATTCTAAAATAGATATATTTTTTTTATTACCTCACCAATCTCCACACAATACCCCATAATGACAAAGCGAAAAACAGCTTTTTGCAAATGTATAAAATTAAATAAATCAGATACCTTATTTACATAAGTATTCAGACCCTTTGCTATGAGACTCCAAATTGAGCTCAGCTGCATCCTGTTTCCATTGATCATCTTTGAGATGTTTCTACAACTTGATTGGAGTCCACCTGTGGTAAATTCAATTGATTGGACTATGATTTGGAAAGGCACACACCTGTCTATATAAGGTCCCACAGTTGACAGTGCATGTCTGAGCAAAAACTAAGCCATGAGGATGAAGGAATTGTCTGTAGAGCTCAGAGACAGGATTGTGTTGAGGTATAGATCTGGGAAAGGGTACCAAAACATATCTGCAGCATTGAAGGTCCCCAAGAACAAAGTGGCCTCCATAATTCTTAAATGGAAGAAGTTTGGAACCACCAAGACTCTTCCTTTAGCTGGCCGCCCGGTCAAACTGAGCAATCGGAGGAGAAGGTCCTTGGTCAGGAAGGTGACCAAGAACCCGATGGTCACTCTGACAGAGCACCAGAGTTCCTCTGTGGAGATGGGAGAACCTTCCAGAAGGACAACAATCTCTGCAGCACTCCACCAATCAGGCCTTTATGGTAGAGTGTCAAATGGCTTGGAGTTTGGAGCCAAAGGGCACCTAAAGGACTCAGACCATGAGAAACATGGTTTGATGAAACCATTATTAAATTATTTGGCCTGAATGCCAAGCATCACATCTGGAGGAAACCTGGCACCATCCCTACGGTGAAGCATGGTGGTGATAGCATCATGCTGTGGGGATGTTTTTCAGCGGCATTGACTGGGAGACTAGTCAGGATTGAGGGAAAGATGAACGTGGCAAAATACAGAGAGAGCCTTGATGAAAACCTGCTCCAGAGCGCTCAGGACCTCAGACTGGGGGCGAAGCTTCACCTTCCAACAGGACAATGACCCTAAGCACACAGCCAAGACAACGCAGGAGTGGCATTGGGACACATCTCTGAATGTTTTTGAGTGGCCCTGCCAGAGCCCGGACTTGAACCTGATCAAACATCTCTGGAGAGACCTGAAAATAGCTGTGCAGCGACGTTCCCCATCCAACCTGACCTGAGCTTGAGAGGACCTGCAGAGAAGAATGGGAGAAACTCCCCAAGTACAGGTGTGCCAAGCTTGTAGCTTCATACCCAAGAAAACTCAAGGCTGTAATCGCTGCCAAAGGTGCTTTAACAAAGTACTGAGTAAAGGGTCTGAATACTTATGTAAATGTGATATTTCAGTTTTGAATTTTTTTATACATTTGTTAAATTTGCAAAAACATGTTTTTGTTTTTTCATTATAGGGTATTGTGATGTCATTATGGGGTATTGTGATGTCATTGTGGGGTATTGTGATGTCATTATGGGGTATTGTGTGTAGATTGATGAGGGGGGGGGGGGGGACTATTTAATCCATTTTAGAATAAGGTAACAAAATGTGGGAGAAGTGAAGGGGTCTGAATACTTTCCCGAATGCCTGACTGCATGCATGTCACAAATAGCAAGAGAGGCAACTAAGTGCCCTGGCTTCTAAAGTCAGCTCACACTCAACCAGTGGTGTCGTAGTATCTCATCTCAGCCTTAACCTGCACTGACACCCTGCCTGTCTGTCCTGTCCAGCCAGCACTGTGCTGAAGTCAGGTCACACTCAACCAGTAGTGTAGTAGTATCTCATCTCAGCCTTAACCTGCACTGACACCCTGCCTGTCTGTCCTGTCCAGCCAGCACTGTGCTAAAGTCAGGTCACACTCAACCAGTAGTGTCATAGTATCTCATCTCAGCCTTAACCTGCACTGACACCCTGCCTGTCTGTCCTGTCCAGCCAGCACTGTGCTAAATGAGGGGCACACTTGACAAACACAGACGGGTATTTTACATTCCTACGGCCACTAGTATTTGTTGACTTAGTTTTAGTTACTGTATATTACAGATCATTTTCGTTATGGGCCTCTGTCTCAAATGGCACCCTAATCCCTATTGTGCACTACATTTGACCAGGAGTCAGACCCTATCTCTCCTGTCCTGACATACCCAGCTAGCACTGCACCATACTGACTGCTCCTATCTCTCCTGTCCTGACATACCCAGCATGCACTGCACCATACTGACTGCTCCTCTCTCTCCTGTCCTGACCTGCCCAGCTAGCACCATACTGACTGCTCCTCTCTCTCCTGTCCTGACGTACCCAGCATGCACTGCACCATACTGACTGCTCCTCTCTCTCCTGTCCTGACATACCCAGCTAGCGCTGCACCATACTGACTGCTCCTCTCTCTCCTGTCCTGACGTACCCAGCATGCACTGCACCATACTGACTGCTCCTGTCCTGGTTTTGACCACAGCCAGGGTATATGGTGCCATTTGGGAAATAATTGGCACCCTTTGGGCTCCCGAGTGGCGCAGCGGTCTAAGGCACTGCATCGTAGTGCTGGATGGGTCACTACAGACCCTGGTTCGATCCCGGGCTGTATCACAACCAACCAACCCATAGAGCGGCGTACAATTGTCCCGGCGTTGTCTGGGTTTAGGGGAGGGGTTGGCCGTGGTAGGTTGTCATTGTAAAATAAGAATTTGTTCTTTAACTGACTTGCCTAGTTAAATAAAAGTTAGATGAAAATAAATATTCCCTATATAGTGCACTACTTTTGACCAGTAGCTTATTACCTATGGGTTCTGGTAAAAAGTGATGCACTATGTAGGGGAAAGGATGTCCTTTGGGACGCAGAAACAGGAAGCCCATGCCTGCTTGCTGAAGGGCACCTAAAAGCAGGCAGGTGGCTGACCATTCAGGGGCTGCTGCGTGAAAGTTGCCTCTGATCCATAAGAGGTGCGTGTGCCATAATCGTGCACTCTTCTCACACGTCTGTACTAGCAGCACGGCAGTTGGCTGTGTTAAGTGTCTGGGTGGGGGGGGGATCTAGGGTGGGGGGGGGGGATCTAGGGTGGGGGGGTGGGGGGGATCTCCTAAACTAGCCAGGCGATGTGAGCTCCGTCAAAGGGCTCAGCGAAGCTCCAATCTGACACTGATCTCCTCTCCTCCAGCCAAGCGCTGAGCGGCTGACCTAGGGTGCATCCCAAACGGCTTCCCGTTCCCCATATAGTGCACTCCCTTTGACCAGGGCCCTTAGGGACTCTCCCCTCTCTGATAGGGCACTATGTAGGGAATAGGGTGTCATTTGGGACACAGTCCTAACCCTGCTGGCTGAGGCCGGGCGCCACAGTGTCCTCCCACCCTCCTCCCTGGGCCGTCCGTTCTGCTGAGGACAGCACCACGTGGCTTTGAGAAGCAGCTGTTTACCATCAGAGATCTAGGTCAGGACAGGAGAGATAGGAGCAGTCAGTATGGTGCAGTGCATGCTGGGTATGTCAGGACAGGAGAGACAGTAGCAGTCAGTATGGTGCAGTGCATGCTGGGTACGTCAGGACAGGAGAGATAGGAGCCGTCAGTATGGTGCTAGCTGGGCAGGTCAGGACAGGAGAGATAGGAGCCGTCAGTATGGTGCTAGCTGGGTACGTCAGGACAGGAGAGAGAGGAGCAGTCAGTATGGTGCAGTGCATGCTGGGTACGTCACGACAGGAGAGAGAGGAGCAGTCAGTATGGTGCTAGCTGGGCAGGTCAGGACAGGAGAGACAGGAGCAACACAGGAGAACAAGAGATGACTTAGGGCTTCTTTAGAACAACACAGGAGAACAAGAGATGACTTTGGGGTTCTTTAGATAGATACAAAAAAATTGGGTGGGGGGCTGTATCACCTCTTTCCCCATTTCACGACGATACTGTATGTCTGTGAAGTATGACTGAAGTATGACCAGTGATTTGTATGGTTTGTAAGTCAAGTGTTGTCCATGTGTGTCCTGTGGTTTATAAGTCAAGTGTTGTCCATGTGTGTCCTGTGGTTTATAAGTGGCACGTTCTGACCTTAGTTCTTTTATTTAGGTCTTTGTTTTAGTATGGTCAGGGCGTGAGTTGGGTGGGTTGTCTATGTTCGTTTTTTCTATGTTGTGTTTATGTGTTTGGCCTGGTATGGTTCTCAATCAGAGGCAGGTGTCGTTAGTTGTCTCTGATTGAGAATCATACTTAGGTGGCCTTTTCCCACCAGTGTTTCGTGGGTAATTATTTTCTGTTCTGTGTTTTGTATTTCAGCATTCAGGACTGTTTTGTTTCGTTGTCGTTGTTTTTGTTTTGTGTTCATATAATAAATACAATATGGACACTTACCACGCTGCGCATTGGTCCTCCGATCCTTCTTACTACTCCTCCTCAGAAGGGGAGGACGATAATCGTTACAATAAGTCAAGTATTGTCCATGTGTGTCTTGGGATGTACACTATGTACTGTATGTGCCAGGTTTCCCTGTGTTTTAGCCAGACACATTTCCCTGTGTTTTAGCCAGACACATTTGCCTGGGTTTTAGCCAGACACATTTCTCTGTGTTTTAGCCAGACACATTTCTCTGTGTTTTAGCCAGACACATTTGCCTGGGTTTTAGCCAGACACATTTCCCTGGGTTTTAGCCAGACACATTTCCCTGTGTTTTAGCCAGACACATTTCCCTGTGTTTCAGCCAGACACATTTCTCTGTGTTTTGGCCAGACACATTTCTCTGTGTTTTAGCCAGACACATTTCTCTGTGTTTTAGCCAGACACATTTCCCTGGGTTTTAGCCAGACACATTTCCCTGTGTTTTAGCCAGACACATTTCCCTGTGTTTTAGCCAGACACATTTCCCTGTGTTTTAGCCAGACACATTTCCCTGGGTTTTAGCCAGACACATTTCCCTGGGTTTTAGCCAGACACATTTCCCTGGGTTTTAGCCAGACACATTTCCCTGGGTTTTAGCCAGACACATTTGCCTGGGGGACAATAAAGTATGAATTCATTCATATCCTTTAGAGACAATGACAGATGTTTCATAATAGGGTGACTAGTGGTTAGAGCGTTGAACTAGTAACCAGCAGGTAGTCTAGTGGTTAGAGAGTTGGACTAGTAACCAGCAGGTAGTCTAGTGGTTAGAGAGTTGGACTAGTAACCAGCAGGTAGCCTAGTGGTTAGAGTGTTGGACTAGTAACCAGCAGGCAGCCTAGTGGTTAGAGAGTTGGACTAGTAACCAGCAGGTAGTCTAGTGGTTAGAGTGTTGGACTAGTAACCAGCAGGTAGCCTAGTGGTTAGAGAGTTGGACTAGTAGCCAGCAGGTAGTCTAGTGGTTAGAGAGTTGGACTAGTAACCAGCAGGTAGCCTAGTGGTTAGAGAGTTGGACTAGTAACCAGCAGGTAGCCTAGTGGTTAGAGAGTTGGACTAGTAGCCAGCAGGTAGTCAAATGGTTAGAGTGTTGGACTAGTAACCAGCAGGTAGCCTAGTGGTTAGAGTGTTGGACTAGTAACCAGCAGGTAGCCTAGTGGTTAGAGTGTTGGACTAGTAACCAGCAGGTAGCCTAGTGGTTAGAGAGTTGGACTAGTAACCAGCAGGTAGTCTAGTGGTTAGAGAGTTGGACTAGTAACCAGCAGGTAGCCTAGTGGTTAGAGAGTTGGACTAGTAGCCAGCAGGTAGTCTAGTGGTTAGAGAGTTGGACTAGTAACCAGCAGGTAGCCTAGTGGTTAGAGAGTTGGACTAGTAACCAGCAGGTAGCCTAGTGGTTAGAGAGTTGGACTAGTAGCCAGCAGGTAGTCAAATGGTTAGAGTGTTGGACTAGTAACCAGCAGGTAGCCTAGTGGTTAGAGTGTTGGACTAGTAACCAGCAGGTAGCCTAGTGGTTAGAGTGTTGGACTAGTAACCAGCAGGTAGCCTAGTGGTTAGAGAGTTGGACTAGTAACCAGCAGGTAGTCTAGTGGTTAGAGAGTTGGACTAGTAACCAGCAGGTAGCCTAGTGGTTAGAGAGTTGGACTAGTAACCAGCAGGTAGCCTAGTGGTTAGAGAGTTGGACTAGTAACCAGCAGGTAGTCTAGTGGTTAGAGAGTTGGACTAGTAACCAGCAGGTAGCCTAGTGGTTAGAGTGTTGGACTAGTAACCAGCAGGTAGCCTAGTGGTTAGAGTGTTGGACTAGTAACCAGCAGGCAGCCTAGTGGTTAGAGTGTTGGACTAGTAACCAGCAGGTAGCCTAGTGGTTAGAGTGTTGGACTAGTAACCAGCAGGTAGCCTAGTGGTTAGAGTGTTGGACTAGTAACCAGCAGGTAGTCTAGTGGTTAGAGTGTTGGACTAGTAACCAGCAGGTAGTCTAGTGGTTAGAGAGTTGGACTAGCAAAGTTGGACTAATTACCGGAAGGTTGCAAGATTGAATCCTCGAGCTGATGAGGTAAAAATCTGTCATTCTGCCCCTGAACAGGCAGTTAACCCACTGTTCCTAGGCCCGTCATTGAAAATAAGAATGTGTTCTTAACTGACTTGCCTAGTAAAAAATGTAATTAAAAAAATTAACACTTCTTACTGTCACGCCCTGACCTTAGGGGTTTTTGTATGTTTATGATGCGGTGCCTTTCTAGGTAGTTTTGTATGTCTATGGTTGCCTAGATTGGTTCTCAATTAGAGGCAGCTAGCTGTCTGTCGTTGTCTCTGATTGGGAACCATATTTAGGCAGCCATGTTCTTTGGGTATTTTGTGGGTGGTTGTCTTCTGTCATTGCACCAGATAGGACTGTTTCAGTTTTCCACATTTGTTGTTTTGTATTTTGTAGTGTTCTCGTTTATCGTCTATATTAAAGATGTTGAACACTAACCACGCTGCCATTTTGGTCCTCCTCTCCTTCAGCGGAAGAAAACCGTTACACTTTAATTGAAAATAATAATAATAATGATCAATAAAAATGAGTACTAGTGTTTGGCCATTTGATTGCGTTTACACCCCGTTCACCTCCCTATAACCTGGTCTCGGGGCTGCGACTCACTCAAAGCCCTTCTTCATCCACCACCCACCATCCACCCAGGATTAGATTACAATCTAGATTAGGCTCGTTCCTTCTGGAAATATGGAGTACACAAGCAGATTAGTGTTAATGCCGGGGAGATCAGGAGGAAATTACCTTTATTTTTGTGTTATTGTTCATAACTGTACATGGTAATCTGAGAGATTTTAACAAAGTTGCTCGTGACATATGTCAATTATTATAGATCTGATCTAACTGGTAATTGTGTTTTGGGATGTGTTGCAGTTCTCTGAGGGAAAGGAAATTAATGAGCATTATCAATGGGTATTGTTATTGTTTCACCTCCCCACCCCCCACCCTCCCTGACCCCCACCTCACTACTCACCTCCCTCACCCCCCCACCCCCCACCCTCCCTGACCCCCACCTCACTACTCACCTCCCTCACCCCCACCCTCCCTGACCCCCACCCTCCCTACTTACCTCCCTCCCTGACCCCCACCTCACTACTCACCTCCCTCACCCACCCCCCACCCTTCCTGACCCCCACCTCCCTACTCACCTCCCTCACCCCCACCCCCAAGCCTCTCATCTCCTGATTGCTGACACGGCCACTTGTGGATTAAAGAATCAGTCATGCCTCGACCACACGACACACGGCTGAAGACAAAAGCTGAAGGGGGGCACGTTTAGGAGATCCGGGGGGTTGGAGTTGGTTAGTTAGGGGACTAGAAGAGAGGGATGGGGGATACAGGGAGGGATAGGGTAGGGAGTCGTTTAGGGCAGGGAGTAGTGTAGGGCAGGGAGTAGTTTAGGGCAGTGAGTACTGTAGGGTAGGGAGTAGTGTAGGGCAGGGAGTCATTTGGGGCAGGGAGTAGCATAGGGTAGGGAGTCGTTTAGGGCAGGGAGTAGGGTAGGGCAGGGAGTCGTTTAGAGTAGGGAGTAGTGTAGGGCAGGGAGTCGTTTAGGGTATGGAGTAGTGTAGGGTAGGGAGTCGTTTAGGGCAGGGAGTAGGGTAGGGAGTAGTGTAGGGCAGGGAGTCGTTTAGGGTAGGGAGTCGTGTAGGGTAGGGAGTCGTTTAGGGTATGGAGTAGTGTAGGGTAGGGAGTCGTTTAGGGCCCTTCAAAGAGCCCCTTCCGTACCCCCTCCCAAACTTCCTCTCCCCCCTCCATACATCCCCCCCCCCCTCCGTACCCCCTCCCAAACTTCCTCTCCCCCTCATAGACCCCCCCCCCACCACCACCATCTGCTGAGATGACCATCATTATCAGAATGAGAAAATCAATTGCTTAAGTAAATATCACAGGCATGTAAGCTCATTTCACCAAGTAAATTAAACATTGGGACGACTTAGCTTAAAGTCCATTTACTGCTGACTGAGATGGAGAAGGTTTATTATGGGGTGGTGCTGCTAGAGTTGTTACAGGGTCTGGGATGGGGGGGGTTCTAGCTAGTGTTGTTACAGGGTCTGGGATGTGGGGGGGGTTCTAGCTAGTGTTGTTACATGGTCTGGGATGGGGAGGGGGGTTCTAGCTAGTGTTGTTACAGGGTCTGGGATGGGGGGGTGCTGCTAGTGTTGTTACAGGGTCTGGGATGGGGGGGGGGGGTTCTAGGTAGTGTTGTTACAGGGTCTGGGATGGGGGGGTGCTGCTAGTGTTGTTACAGGGTCTGGGATGGGGGGGGTGCTGCTAGTGTTGTTACAGGGTCTGGGATGGGGGGGTGCTGCTAGTCTTGTTACAGGGTCTGGGATGGGGGGGGGGGTTCTAGCTAGTGTTGTTACAGGGTCTGGGATGTGGGGGGGATTCTAGCTAGTGTTGTTACAGGGTCTGGGATGGGGGGGTGCTGCTAGTGTTGTTACAGGGTCTGGGATGGGGGGGGGTTCTAGCTAGTGTTGTTACAGGGTCTGGGATGGGGGGGTTCTAGCTAGTGTTGTTACAGGGTCTGGGATGGGGGGGGGGGGGGGGGGATTCTATCTAGTGTTGTTACAGGGTCTGGGATGGGGGGGTGCTGCTAGTGTTGTTACAGGGTCTGGGATGGGGGGGGTGCTGCTAGTGTTGTTACAGGGTCTGGGATGGGGGGATTCTAGCTAGTGTTGTTACAGGGTCTGGGATGTGGGGGATTCTAGCTAGTGTTGATACAGGGTCTGGGATGTGTGGGGAGGAGGGTTCTAATTCGTGTTGTTACAGGGTCTGGGATTTGCGGGTTCTAGCTAGTGTTGTTACAGGATCTGGGATGTGTGTGTGTGTGTGTGGGTGTGTGGGGGGGGTTCTAGCTAGTGTTGTTACAGGGTCTGGGATGTGGGGGATTCTAGCTAGTGTTGATACAGGGTCTGGGATGTGTGGGGAGGAGGGTTCTAATTCGTGTTGTTACAGGGTCTGGGATTTGCGGGTTCTAGCTAGTGTTGTTACAGGATCTGGGATGTGTGTGTGTGTGTGTGGGTGTGGGGGGGGGGGGGTTCTAGCTAGTGTTGTTACAGGGTCTGGGATGGGGGGGTGCTGCTAGTGTTGTTACAGGGTCTGGGATGGGGGGGGTTCTAGCTAGTGTTGTTACAGGGTCTGGGATGGGGGGGTGCTGCTAGTGTTGTTACAGGGTCTGGGATGGGGGGGTGCTGCTAGTGTTGTTACAGGGTCTGGGATGGGGGGGTGCTGCTAGTGTTGTTACAGGGTCTGGGATGGGGGGGGGGTTCTAGCTAGTGTTGTTACAGGGTCTGGGATGTGGGGGGGATTCTAGCTAGTGTCGTTACAGGGTCTGGGATGGGGGGGTGCTGCTAGTGTTGTTACAGGGTCTGGGATGGGGGGGGTGCTGCTAGTGTTGTTACAGGGTCTGGGATGGGGGGGTTCTAGCTAGTGTTGTTACAGGGTCTGGGATGGGGGGGTTCTAGCTAGTGTTGTTACAGGGTCTGGGATGGGGGGGTTCTAGCTAGTGTTGTTACAGGGTCTGGGATGGGGGGGTGCTGCTAGTGTTGTTACAGGGTCTGGGATGGGGGGGGGGGGTTCTAGCTAGTGTTGTTACAGGGTCTGGGATGGGGGGGTTCTAGCTAGTGTTGTTACAGGGTCTGGGATGGGGGGGTTCTAGCTAGTGTTGTTACAGGGTCTGGGATGTGGGGGGGATTCTAGCTAGTGTCGTTACAGGGTCTGGGATGGGGGGGTGCTGCTAGTGTTGTTACAGGGTCTGGGATGGGGGGGGTGCTGCTAGTGTTGTTACAGGGTCTGGGATGTGGGGGGGATTCTAGCTAGTGTTGTTACAGGGTCTGGGATGGGGGGGTTCTAGCTAGTGTTGTTACAGGGTCTGGGATGGGGGGGTTCTAGCTAGTGTTGTTACAGGGTCTGGGATGGGGGGGTTCTAGCTAGTGTTGTTACAGGGTCTGGGATGGGGGGGGGATTCTAGCTAGTGTTGTTACAGGGTCTGGGATGGGGGGGTTCTAGCTAGAGTTGTTACAGGGTCTGGGATGGGGGGGTGCTGCTAGTGTTGTTACAGGGTCTGGGATGGGGGGGTTCTAGCTAGAGTTGTTACAGGGTCTGGGATGGGGGGGTTCTAGCTAGTGTTGTTACAGGGTCTGGGATGGGGGGGGGGTTCTAGCTAGTGTTGTTACAGGGTCTGGGATGGGGGGGTTCTAGCTAGAGTTGTTACAGGGTCTGGGATGGGGGGGTTCTAGCTAGTGTTGTTACAGGGTCTGGGATGGGGGGGTTCTAGCTAGAGTTGTTACAGGGTCTGGGGCGGGGGGGAAGAGGGTTCTAGCTAGTGTTGTTACAGGGTCTGGGGCGGGGGGGAAGAGGGTTCTAGCTAGTGTTGTTACAGGGTCTGGGATTCGCGGGTTCTAGCTAGTGTTGTTACAGGATCTGGGATGTGTGTGTGTGTGTGTGGGTGTGGGGGGGGGGGGGGGGGGGGTTCTAGCTAGTGTTGTTACAGGGTCTGGGATGGGGGGGGGGGGGGTCGTGATAGATTCTCACTAGCTGTAAACGGCCTTATTATATTAGGAAACAGAATAAACTGTTGGTGTGTCGAACAGTATAAGAGTTGTTTAAAATGTACTGTCATGCAGATAAACCAGTTTATATCCAGGTCATCTGAATTTAATCAATATTTAATGTCTTCAATACACATTGTGGCACTCATAAACACACAGCCAATGATGGTGTCGTCTGACTGTCCAGAACACAGATGTTCCTTAAAGAGTCACTCAGAGTTCAATACAACACAACAATAACGCTTGTAACTGGCATCTGGCCCAGCCCGCCCAATGCACCCTTACCACAGTTTATAGCCAGTAACAAGGCAGTCATACCACCCTTACCACAGCTTATAGCCAGTAACAAGGCAGTCATACCACCCTTACCACAGTTTATAGCCAGTAACAAGGCAGTCATACCACCCTTACCACAGTTTATAGCCAGTAACAAGGCACCCTTACCACAGCTTATAGCCAGTAACAAGGCAGTCATACCACCCTTACCACAGCTTATAGCCAGTAACAAGGCAGTCATACCACCCTTACCACAGTTTATAGCCAGTAACAAAGCAGTCATACCACCCTTACCACAGTTTATAGCCAGTAACAAGGCACCCTTACCACCCTTACCACAGTTTATAGCCAGTAACAAAGCAGTCATACCACCCTTACCACAGTTTATAGCCAGTAACAAAGCAGTCATACCACCCTTACCACAGCTTATAGCCAGTAACAAGGCAGTCATACCACCCTTACCACAGTTTATAGCCAGTAACAAGGCAGTCATACCACCCTTACCACAGCTTATAGCCAGTAACAAGGCAGTCATACCACCCTTACCACAGTTTATAGCCAGTAACAAGGCAGTCATACCACCCTTACCACAGCTTATAGCCAGTAACAAGGCAGTCATACCACCCTTACCACAGTTTATAGCCAGTAACAAGGCAGTCATACCACCCTTACCACAGTTTATAGCCAGTAACAAGGCACCCTTACCACAGCTTATAGCCAGTAACAAGGCAGTCATACCACCCTTACCACAGCTTATAGCCAGTAACAAGGCACCCTTAGCACAGTTTATAGCCAGTAACAAAGCAGTCATACCACCCTTACCACAGTTTATAGCCAGTAACAAGGCACCCTTACCACCCTTACCACAGTTTATAGCCAGTAACAAAGCAGTCATACCACCCTTACCACAGCTTATAGCCAGTAACAAGGCAGTCATACCACCCTTACCACAGCTTATAGCCAATAACAAGCCAGTCATACCACAGCTTATAGCCAATAACAAGCCAGTCATACCACAGCTTATAGCCAGTAACAAGCCAGTCATACCACCCTTACCACAGCTTATAGCCAGTAACAAGGCACCCTTACCACAGCTTATAGCCAGTAACAAAGCAGCCGGCTCAATGTATCCATATGACTGATAAACCAGTATCTTATAGCCAGTAACAAGGCAGCCGGTCCAATGTGTCCATATGACTGATACACCAGTATCTTATAGCCAGTAACAAGCCAGTCATACCAAATCAAATCAAATCAAATGTATTTATATAGCCCTTCGTACATCAGCTGATATCTCAAAGTGCTGTACAGAAACCCAGCCTAAAACCCCAAACAGCAAGCAATGCAGGTGTAGGAGCACGGTGGCTAGGAAAAACTCCCTAGAAAGGCCAAAACATAGGAAGAAACCTAGAGAGGAACCAGGCTATGTGGGGTGGCCAGTCCTCTTCTGGCTGTGCCGGGTGGAGATTATAACAGAACATGGCCAAGATGTTCATAAATGACCAGCATGGTCGAATAATAATAAGGCAGAACAGTTGAAACTGGAGCAGCAGCACGGTCAGGTGGACTGGGGACAGCAAGGAGTCATCATGTCAGGTATTCCTGGGGCACGGTCCTAGGGCTCAGGTCAGTTGAAACTGGAGCAGCAGCACGGCCAGGTGGACTGGGGACAGCAAGGAGTCATCATGTCAGGTAGTCCTGGGGCATGGTCCTAGGGCTCAGGTCCTCCGAGAGAGAGAAAGAAAGAGAGAAGGAGAGAATTAGAGAACGCACACTTAGATTCACACAGGACACCGAATAGGACAGGAGAAGTACTCCAGATATAACAAACTGACCCTAGCCCCCCCGACACATAAACTACTGCAGCATAAATACTGGAGGCTGAGACAGGAGGGGTCAGGAGACACTGTGGCCCCATCCGAGGACACCCCCGGACAGGGCCAAACAGGAAGGATATAACCCCACCCACTTTGCCAAAGCACAGCCCCCACACCACTAGAGGGATATCTTCAACCACCAACTTACCATCCTGAGACAAGCCTGAGTATAGCCCACAAAGACCTCAGCCACGGCACAACCCAAGGGGGGGGCGCCAACCCAGACAGGATGACCACATCAGTGAATCAACCCACTCAGGTGACGCACCCCCTATAGGGACGGCATGAGAGAGCCCTAGTAAGCCAGGGTTAGAGGCAGAGGATCCCAGTGGAAAGAGGGGAACCGGCCAGGCAGAGACAGCAAGGGCGGTTCGTTGCTCCAGAGCCTTTCCGTTCACCTTCCCACTCCTGGGCCAGACTACACTCAATCATATGACCCACTGAAGAGATGAGTCTTCAGTAAAGACTTAAAGGTTGAGACCGAGTTTGCGTCTCTGACATGGGTAGGCAGACCGTTCCATAAAAATTGAGCTCTATAGGAGAAAGCCCTGCCTCCAGCTGTTTGCTTAGACATTCTAGGGACAATTAGGAGGCCTGCGTCTTGTGACCGTAGCGTACGTGTAGGTATGTACGGCAGGACCAAATCAGAGAGATAGGTAGGAGCAAGCCCATGTAATGCTTTGTAGGTTAGCAGTAAAACCTTGAAATCAGCCCTTGCTTTGACAGGAAGCCAGTGTAGAGAGGCTAGCACTGGAGTAATATGATCAAATTTTTTGGTTCTAGTCAGGATTCTAGCAGCCGTATTTAGCACTAACTGAAGTTTATTTAGTGCTTTATCCGGGTAGCCGGAAAGTAGAGCATTGCAGTAGTCTAACCTAGAAGTGACAAAAGCATGGATTCATTTTTCTGCATCATTTTTGGACAGAAAGTTTCTGATTTTTGCAGTGTTACGTAGATGGAAAAAAGCTGTCCTTGAAATGGTCTTGATATGTTCTTCAAAAGAGAGATCAGGGTCCAGAGTAACGCCGAGGTCCTTCACAGTTTTATTTGAGACGACTGTACAACCATTAAGATTAATTGTCAGATTCAACAGAAGATCTCTTTGTTTCTTGGGACCTAGAACAAGCATCTCTGTTTTGTCCGAGTTTAAAAGTAGAAAGTTTGCAGCCATCCACTTCCTTATGTCTGAAACACATGCTTCTAGCAAGGGCAATTTTGGGGCTTCACCATGTTTCATTGAAATGTACAGCTGTGTGTCATCCGCATAGCAGTGAAAGTTAACATTATGTTTTCGAATAACATCCCCAAGAGGTCAAATATATAGTGAAAACAATAGTGGTCCTAAAACGGAACCTTGAGGAACACCGAAATGTACAGTTGATTTGTCAGAGGACAAACCATTCACAGAGACAAACTGATATCTTTCCGACAGATAAGATCTAAACCAGGCCAGAACTTGTCCGTGTAGACCAATTTGGGTTTCCAATCTCTCCAAAAGAATGTGGTGATCGATGGTATCAAAAGCAGCACTAAGGTCTAGGAGCACGAGGACAGATGCAGAGCCTCGGTCCGATGCCATTAAAATGTAATTTACCACCTTCACAAGTGCTGTCTCAGTGCTATGATGGGGTCTAAAACCAGACTGAAGCATTTCGTATACATTGTTTGTCGTCAGGAAGGCAGTGAGTTGCTGCGCAACAGCCTTTTCTAAAATTTTTGAGAGGAATGGAAGATTCGATATAGGCCAATAGTTTTTTATATTGTCTGGGTCAAGGTTTGGCTTTTTCAAGAGAGGTTTTATTACTGCCACTTTTAGTGAGTTTGGTACACATCCGGTGGATAGAGAGCCGTTTATTATGTTCAACATAGGAGGGCCAAGCACAGGAAGCAGCTCTTTCAGTAGTTTAGTTGGAATAGGGTCCAGTATGCAGCTTGAAGGTTTAGAGGCCATGATTATTTTCATCATTGTGTCAAGAGATATAGTACTAAAACACTTGAGCGTCTCTCTTGATCCTAGGTCCTGGCAGAGTTGTGCAGACTCAGGACAACTGAGCTTTGAAGGAATACACAGATTTAAAGAGGAGTCCGTAATATACTTTCTAATAATCATAATATTTTCCTCAAAGAAGTTCATGAATTTATCACTGCTAAAGTGAAAGTCATCCTCTCTTGGGGAATGCTGCTTTTTAGTTAGCTTTGCGACAGTATCAAAAAGGAATTTCGGGTTGTTCTTATTTTCCTCAATTAAGTTAGAAAAATAGGATGATCGAGCAGCAGTAAGGGCTCTTCGGTACTGCACAGTACTGTCTTTCCAAGCTAGTTGGAAGACTTCCAGTTTGGTGTGGCGCCATTTCCGTTCCAATTTTCTGGAAGCTTGCTTCAGAGCTCGGGTATTTTCTGTGTACCAGGGAGCTAGTTTCTTATGAGAAATGTTTTTAATTTTTAGGGGTGCAACTGCATCTAGGGTATTGCGCAAGGTTAAATTGAGTTCCTCAGTTAGGTGGTTAACTGATTTTTGTCCTCTGGCGTCCTTGGGTAGACAGAGGGAATCTGGAAGGACATAAAGGAATCTTTGTGTTGTCTGTGAATTTATAGCACGACTTTTGATGTTCCTTGGTTGGGGTCTGAGCAGATTATTTGTTGCAATTGCAAATGTAATAAAATGGTGGTCCGATAGTCCAGGATTATGAGGAAAAACATTAAGATCCACAACATTTATTCCATGGGACAAAACTAGGTCCAGCGTATGACTGTGACAGTGAGTGGGTCCAGAGACATGTTGGACAAAACCCACTGAGTCGATGATGGCTCCAAAAGCCTTTTGGAGTGGGTCTGTGGACTTTTCCATGTGAATATTAAAGTCACCAAAGATTAGAATATTATCTGCTATGACTACAAGGTCCGATAGGAATTCAGGGAACTCAGTGAGGAACGCTGTATATGGCCCAGGAGGCCTGTAAACAGTAGCTATAAAAAGTGATCGAGTAGGCTGAATAGATTTCATGACTACTTTTTTTTTGTAAATTTAAATTTGCTATCGTAAATGTTAGCAACACCTCCCTTACCACAGCTTATAGCCAGTAACAAGGCAGCCGGTCCAATGTGTCCATATGACTGATAAACCAGTATCTTATAGCCAGTAACAAGGCAGCCGGCCCAATGTGTCCGTATGACTGATAAACCAGTATCTTATAGCCAGTAACAAGGCAGCCGGCCCAATGTGTCCATATGACTGATAAACCAGTATCTTATAGCCAGTAACAAGGCAGCCGGCCCAATGTGTCCGTATGACTGATAAACCAGTATCTTATAGCCAGTAACAAGGCAGCCGGCCCAATGTGTCCATATGACTGATAAACCAGTATCTTATAGCCAATAAACATCATCCCGCCCAAAATGCAGACCAGTAATTTACAGCAGATGTCTTTCTGGAACAGAATATCTGTTTTTACTAATTCATCATATTTAATTTCGGCTGGGCCTAATTAAAATAATACCCTTGCTTTCGGGTGAATATTAGCTTCATAATATTAAATTCTCAAACCCTCTTAGCTGTTAATCGTTAATCCAAGGCAAATTAATTAATTTTGCCCCTCAAAAATATCCTTAATGTGAAATCACATCTGTACTTTGTGGTGTAACTGTCAAAATAACCCACTTACACCCACTGGTGTTGTCCTTTTCTCTGTAAACGGATTTGGGGAGAACAATATTGGCATCCATTAGACATGACAGATTGACTGATGTTCCCAGACCCTCCCAGACACACAGACTCGGGGTGGTGGTTAGTTATGGCCTGGCCCCAGATCTGTTTGTGCTTTCTAGTACACAAAATGTGACAATGACCATAGGAGTTGGCAAGATATTCAAAACAGATCTATGCCTATTGTGACTCTGAAGAGAGAGAGGCGTCAGTCCAGGATTAGCGACCAGCGGCTCCATGTCAGTGAGTGAAAGGCTACGAGCATGCTGGACGGACAGACAGACATGGCTGTGGGTCTTATCGGTGACAAACACACACACACACACACACACTCGGGTCATGGCACACTTCTACAGGGGATGATAAGACAACGGGACGGATTTCTGTCACCTGTGGGGACATGATGCCGACCTCTGGCCGGGTCACACAATCCCAAAACTCTGTGACACGTGAAACGCCTCATGCACCTGCAGACACACACTCTGCCAGACCAACGACTTATACTTTAATCGCCTTCAGATGACGATCATGTCATGTCAGTGATTTAGGGGATAAGCAGACTCTGGTACATTGCGTATGTTGATATTTGTTGGGCGAGTCCGAGATAAAGAGTTGAAATTGAGATGTATTATAACTAATAAACTCTTGATTTTATGTTTACACAAGTCATTGGCGACATTTATTATTATTGATTTATTTCACCTTTATTGAACCAGGTAGGCTAGTTGAGAACACCTTTATTTAACCAGGTAGGCCAGTTGAGAACACCTTTATTTAACCAGGTAGGCTAGTTGAGAACAAGTTCTCATGTACAACTGCGACCTGGCCAAGACATTGCAATTAGAGATGAAACAATAGAGGATTAACACTCATGCTGCCTTGATAAAGGCATTTCAATACAAGAGTAATGTCCACCACATCACTGACAGGAGTATACAGGACATCATGTTTTACAGTGTTTTGTCTATTCTCTAGTTATTGTTCCACTCTATCAGGTTACGAACCAGGACTCTGCTGATTCCAACCAATTCACCACAAAACCCAATTCACCACAACACCAATTCACCACAACACCAATTCACCACAACACCAATTCACCACAACACCAATTCACCACAAAACCAATTCACCACAACACCAATTCACCACAAAACCAATTCACCACAACACCAATTCACCACAACACCAATTCACCACAACACCAATTCACCACAACACCAATTCACCACAACACCAATTCACCACAAAACCAATTCACCACGAAACCAATTCACCACAAAACCAATTCACCACAAAACCCAATTCACCACGAAACCCAATTCACCACAACACCAATTCACCACAAAACCCAATTCACCACGAAACCCAATTCACCACAACACCAATTCACCACAAAACCCAATTCACCACGAAACCCAATTCACCACAACACCAATTCACCACAAAACCCAATTCACCACGAAACCCAATTCACCACAACACCAATTCACCACAAAACCAATTCACCACAAAACCAATTCACCACAAAACCCAATTCACCACGAAACCCAATTCACCACGAAACCCAATTCACCACAAAACCAATTCACCACAAAACCAATTCACCACAAAACCCAATTCACCACAAAACCCAATTCACCACGAAAACCAATTCACCACGAAACCCAATTCACCACAAAACCAATTCACCACAAAACCAATTCACCACAACACCAATTCACCACAACACCAATTCAGCACAAAACCCAATTCACCACAACACCAATTCACCACGAAACCAATTCACCACAACACCAATTCACCACAACACCAATTCACCACAAAACCAATTCAGCACAACACCAATTCACCACAACACCAATTCACCATGAAACCAATTCACCACGAAACCAATTCACCACGAACCCAATTCACCACAACACCAATTCACCACGAAACCAATTCACCACGAAACCAATTCACCACAACACCAATTCACCACAACACCAATTCAGCACAAAACCCAATTCACCACAAAACCAATTCAGCACAACACCAATTCACCGCAACACCAATTCACCACGAAACCAATTCACCACAACACCAATTCACCACAACACCAATTCACCACAAAACCAATTCAGCACAACACCAATTCACCACAACACCAATTCACCACGAAACCAATTCACCACGAAACCAATTCACCACAAAACCAATTCACCACAAAACCCAATTCACCACAAAACCCAATTCACCACAAAACCCAATTCACCACGAAACCCAATTCACCACGAAACCCAATTCACCACAAAACCCAATTCACCACAAAACCCAATTCACCACAAAACCCAATTCACCACGAAACCCAATTCACCACGAAACCCAATTCACCACGAAACCCAATTCACCACAAAACCCAATTCACCACAAAACCCAATTCACCACAAAACCCAATTCACCACGAAACCCAATTCACCACAAAACCCAATTCACCACAAAACCCAATTCACCACAAAACCCAATTCACCACGAAACCCAATTCACCACAAAACCCAATTCACCACAAAACCCAATTCACCACGAAACCCAATTCACCACAAAACCCAATTCACCACGAAACCCAATTCACCACAAAACCCAATTCACCACAAAACCCAATTCACCACGAAACCCAATTCACCACGGAACCCAATTCACCACGAAACCCAATTCACCACAAAACCCAATTCACCACAAAACCAATTCACCACAACACCAATTCACCACAAAACCAATTCACCACAACACCAATTCACCACAACACCAATTCAGCATAAACCAATTCACCACAACACCAATTCACCACAAAACCCAATTCACCACGGAACCAATTCACCACGGAACCAATTCACCACAAAACCCAATTCACCACGGAACCAATTCACCACAAAACCCAATTCACCACGGAACCAATTCAGCATAAACCAATTCACCACGGAACCAATTCACCACGAAACCAATTCAGCATAAACCAATTCACCATGTGACCATGCATCGAGCCCTTACACTCCAGCCCTGGCTTACTCTAGCCTTCCCAGGCCAGCGGACAGTTAGCCATGTAGGCCAGGCCTGGCTATGTAATGAGGAACCTACCTGGGCTGTCACCTGAGCTGTACTTCTCCCCGCGAGGCCGTCTGGGCCGGGCTCCTGTAACCTTGCTCCTTATCTTATCTCCCATTGTAACCTGGCTGTAATAACCTCTCTCATTATCTTATCTCCCATTGTAACCTGGCTGTTATAGCCTCTCTCTCATGATGGATGATGTTCCTGTCTGATTACAGCGGGACAAAACACCCAGAGATCACTTTTCTACTGTATAGCCAAAAGGCCAAGTCCTCCAGCCCTCATCCACTCTGCCAGGGGACAAAGTCCTCCAGCCCTCATCCACTCTGCCAGGGGACCAAGTCCTCCAGCCGTCATCCACTCTGCTAGGGGACCAAGTCCTCCAGCCCTCATCCACTCTGCCAGGGGACCAAATCCTCCAGCCCTCATCCACTCTGCTAGGGGACCAAGTCCTCCAGCCCTCATCCACTCTGCCAGGGGACCAAATCCTCCAGCCCTCATCCACTCTGCTAGGGGACCAAGTCCTCCAGCCCTCATCCACTCTGCTAGGGGACCAAATCCTCCAGCCCTCATCTACTCTGCCAGGGGACCAAGTCCTCCAGCCCTCATCCACTCTGCCAGGGGACCAAGTCCTCCAGCCGTCATCCACTCTGCCAGGGGACCAAGTCCTCCAGCCCTCATCCACTCTGTCAGGGGACCAAGTCAGTCCTAGCCCTCATCCACTCTGCCAGGGGACCAAGTCCTCCAGCCCTCATCCACTCTGCCAGGGGACCAAGTCAGTCCTAGCCCTCTGCCAGAGGCAGAAGAAGTTAGTTGGCCCTGACCCCTGCTACAGGGCTATGATTGGAAATTCACTTAAATACACTATTTTGTCAAGGTGCCAAAACATAATGGAAGAGTTTTTATAGGTGACTGATCATAGATTATCAAGGAAGGCACACTCATCGAAAGGTGTCTCTTTCAGATTTGAGCTAAATTTATTTAGAAATCAATTTAATCGATTGATCGAAAGATTCTTCATTACAAGGAAATCAGCACATAAACCCACTATCTATATCATGTACCCCTGATAAGATACAGACAGAGAGGAACAACTCTCCCGAGTACTAGATAGGAATAGACTAGAGTTCTGTATGGTGCGAGCTGAGGCAAAACCCACAGGAAGGAAAAACACAGAGTATAAATCATTCAAAAACAGTCTCCTCTGCCTGAGATCAGGTCACTGTCCTGCCTTGTATAAATCAGATTGGTAACCTGTGCTCTTTTTTACCTGAGACACTGAGTCCCATCTCTCTATGCCCCCGGTGAGGACAGACGGGTCATTATCCATGCCACAGGGGACAAAGACGAGCCGGCACCCGATTCCCCCTCTGCCCCCGTCGCCGGGCCGGTGTCTGGTTACAGCGGCAACGGCACACGGCAACCCCGGGATGTTGCCGGGGCCCGGGTTCATCTCTGACCTCGGCGAGCGGTAGGTCGCTCACCAAATCACATTAAAGTTTCAGAAGGCCCAAAGGTCCCAGTCAGCAGTGTTAACAGCACCATTGTCCCCCAGTCCTCCCGGCTCAAAGGACCAGTGTAACGTGGCACTTGTATGTCCCCCTCACTGCCACCCCCCGTGGATCTCACAGATAGAGTATCCCTGCGGTGCACCGAGGGATGTGTGTGTTTGTATGTGTTCACCTAGGGGGGCTGGCATCCTAGCAGGGGATACACTGTGTTTCCCCCCCCCCAAAAAAAAATAATAGCCATATAATATTTTTGTTTCAATCCCATTTTTTTTTTTTATTGGAGTGCTGGTGTTGAGACGGAGACTGAGCGGTTAGTGATGTGTTGTTGTGTTAGGAGGAAAGTTCAGTTCATGCTTTAACGGGATGTGATCAGGCTCTGTCTGGTCTGGCTCAGATCAGGGGATTGCTGTGAGGCACATTAAAGGTGTATCACATTAAACCTGCTCCTGTCTCATGTAATCACAAGAGCACAGAGACAAGGTAAAATGTATTTCCCTGTACTGTACCGTCGCTATGAGCTCATCCTTCTACACCCAACTGTAAATCTACATACACATTCACTATCAGTTTTTTTGTGTTACCCAACCGGGTTGCTTTACCAAACTAGATTTTATTGTAATCTGCAAAATGACAAAATATCAAAAACATTTTTTCAGCTGGCGGGCATTGTAAGAGAAATGTCCACTCTCTTTAAGAGAATACAGTATTTGTCTACTTGGGCTGTTGTTTATTACAGGCAGCCCAATTCTGATATTTTGCCCAATTATGTGCAAAATAAATAATCTGATTAGTCAAAGGACCAAATAGTTTTAAAAAATCTATCAGAATGTTACAATCGCTTTTCTGTTTGGTTTCCTCAACAGGTTGCAACCGATATTTAGCAGCACTATGCATAAAGATCACACCATGGCCATCTGTCATATAAAGTCTCTAAATCTCTAAGACCCTAGGGTTAACTACTGTTGACTGTTACAATGGGAGATAATGCAATGATTATTGCTTTGGGCTTTCTTGTTCGACAGCATGAAAACAAACTGTATTTGCACCAGACAAAAGAACACCTGCTACAGATAATTGTGCCATCACAGCAAAGGCTATTTTTTTGTAAACAGCAGATGATTTATACAGTGGAAAGATTCAGTTTACAATTGTAGTTGAGGGATTGCAGCCAGCATTGGAAAAAAGAATACTACAAACAATGAATATGAAATCAAGCAGCTATCAGTCACACGTCTCCCCGAAAAACAAACGTGGAGTACAGAGACCCAGGTCACTCCATTCTGCTTTCAACTACCATTCCTCTACATATAATGTGTTGGCTCAAAGACTCTTTTGTCTAGTAATTATTTTGTCCTTCATTGTGGTATGTGTAGGCTTTCAATAAGATAGAATCATTACAAAAAAAAACTGTGACCACAAAACCTGAAACACACAATATACCTCAATTCACAGAGGTCTCTGAGGATGTGTAATAGTTCTTGAAAACAGTCTGGTTATTCATCATCCGGGAAAAAAAACCCAGATATACTCAAAGGAGATTTATGTGAATTAAAGACGCCTTGTGATTCCACATTTTCCTAAACAGTAGAGTTTTAAAAAAAATTGAAGACTACATATACAATTATTGCAATATACTTGCAAAATTAATACTTGCTAAATTAGATTAGCCTACTTATGTTCTATAACATTACCGCAACACTGTGCCCTCAGCCACAGGCTATGGAGCCGATTGCTGTCAGTCACACTACATTAAATCCAATGCAGGTCAAAAGATTTAGATTTAACTATGTGCTGCCATCTAGTGGTAAAGTGTCTACATACACACTCACTCTGTTTGCAAGATTCACCAGTGTAATTGTAAACAGGCCCTATATAATGTTGTCTCATGCGCTTACATGTGATATAAAGTGATTGGCTACAGCACTACAATATGATACAAAACTAAATGTATTAAAACGACAATATATCCATTGATTGTAATGGGTATGCCAATACTGTATTTTTAGGGAGTAATGTGGCCATAGGATTATTGTGTCCATAGTACACAATGTCCTACACAGGAATATAAATAACCAATGTTTGTTGAATTATTTATCATGAAGGATTAGGCTAATTTAAAAGAAGGTCAAATTCACTAGAGAAAAAAACAACACAACGGTGAATGTCAGCCTTATATATATATATATATATATATATATATATGTAATCATTTGTTAAAACATTCCATTGCTGTCTTCAACAAATAAATATCAGTGATCTTTGATGAGTTTTGAAGTGTTTGTACATCTCTTGCCTGGACAATCCTTTCCTTATTTTATTTTTGACGTAACGCGTCGGTCCGTATGACGCCGCATCTCTTTGTTGGTCCAGCGGCAGCTGCGCTCATGTTGTTGTAGCTACTCTCTCTCCCTGGAAATATTTTTCTCTTTCGAAATATTTCGTCTCTTGTTTTCGTCGCGGCCTGTACACATCCTAGTATCTAGCGTTTGGTATCATACCTTGTCACAATATCAAGTTAAACCGAGTAATGGACTCAGACGAAGGGTACAATTATGAATTCGACGAGGAGGAAGAGGAATGCAGCGAAGACAGCGCCGAGGAGGATCCCGAAGACGACACCCTGGAAGTGGAGTTGGATGATCCTGTTGTGGCCGGTGGAGAACGAGATGAATGTGGGGAGACCGGAGGCAGTGGCCTAGGGCCCGGTCAAGACGAAGAGGATTATCGGTTCGAGGTTTTGACTGCTGAACAGATCCTTCAGCATATGGTCGAGTGTATCAGGGAGGTCAATGATGTCATCCAGGTGAGGTGAAGGAAAGGCCGAGGATGTTGGGTCTCGGTAGGCCGCAAATTGTAAAAACGTAAACAGCTAATTATTTACCGAGTTAGTTTACTGTCCATCACAAACAATCGTAGGTGACTGTAAGCCTCAACGTATGTTAGCCTGTTTGTTAGCTAACCTTACCTAACTAGTTACAAACTACCGTTAGTAACGTTACCTTAGTTTAGGTACTGTAGCTAAATTACTCCGACTTCCATTTCAACAAACTGTTACTGTAGCTAACCAGCTAACTAAATTAATGGTATCTGTCTGGTAGGTAAGCTGACAAAATGTTTTCTCTTTAGTTGAGTCAATTAAGGTTAGCTAACGAACCAATAACACATCATGTTATATCTCTTGAATGACTAGTGCGCCTGGTTCAACGAGATATAAGTGAGTTGTCAACTCTGCCAAGATGCTGACCCAACTAGCTACAGTAAGATGAAGTAAAAAAATAAATAATAATAACTATTAGACCCAGCCAGAAAAGCTAGCTAGTTTGGCTAGTCATCTGTGTCATTTGCCTACAACGTAGCTATTACAACACTGTCATCAACAGTATTTGTCTACTATCATGGCATCAAAATGGCGAAGTAGCTAACGTTACTGAGCTATTTAGTTTTTTGTTGAAATCCTATCAACCCCCCCTGTGTGTCCATAGTTTCACCTGGATTATCAACTAGCTCACTTTGCTATCTTTACTTTCCACTGTCTGGTTTTTTTGAGGCCTGTGCGCCTGAAACAACATGGCCGAACCTTGATTCCCACTTCTGTCAGCCACTGAGTTTGTCTGCAATGAATTGCAGATTTATTTTTAAATATATAAATCCTATTATTAGACACATTTTGAACAATAATAGCCTTATTTTGTCTGTGTAACTGACATGACCGTACTGCTAGTTACCGGTTAGTGTGTTATAATCCAATGCTAAATAGCTTGCTAGTTAAGTGGCTGTCTTTTAAACAAAGTTATGAAGCTTTCCCGGAGGCCATATAAATGTGTATTTTTGCCTCCTCATTTTTTTGTTACTCTTCTCTAGAACCCTGCAACGATAACAAGAATACTTCTTAGTCACTTCAATTGGGACAAAGAGAAACTGATGGAAAGGTTAGTCGTGACATTGGCTCTTGTATGATTTGTTGTAAAAAAACAGTGTAATCATCTTGGCTCTATTAGTGCCATCATTGTGTTAGGTTAGGTGGTCTGTTGAATGGCCATATGGTCTGGTATTAAATATGAATAGACAGCATTACACAAGGAAATTGAATTGATCAAATGAATTGTCTGTTTACCAATTTTACTGCAGGCCCTTTTTAATGCTCAGTTTGCACTATGTCCAATAGTTAAAAGTCCCGAGATCTGGCACAGGTTTCGCCTTTTTCTTGGTGCTCTAGTTTGGCTATGACCTATTGTCTTTCTATGTAACCGTTTGTTCTAGCATGACCTAAAGACCCTATTCTAGTGAATAATACACCAGCCAATTAAAGTAGCGTGTTTCCCAGCCAGTGATGACATGTCTTCTCTCACTAGATATTTTGATGGGAACCTTGACAAATTGTTCTCGGAATGCCATGTCATCAACCCCAGTAAGAAGTCGAGGACACGGCTGATGAACACGAGGTCCTCTGCTCAGGATCTTCCCTGTCAGATCTGCTACCTGAACTACCCAAACTCGGTCAGTACCCTACTCTGAAGGGAGAGATGCACAACTCCCTATCCGCTAGGCAGTAGTGTACATCTGAAAGGATCAGGACATGCCAAGTCAGATCTCCTACCTGAACTACCCAAACTCAGTTAGTCAGTATTATGAAGGGAGACACCCCCTAGCCTCTAACCCTTACCCCCTAGCCTCTAACCCTTACCCCCTAGCCTCTAACTCTTACCCCCTAGCCTCTAACTCTTACCCCCTAGCCTCTTACCCTTACCCCCTAGCCTCTTACCCTTACCCCCTAGCCTCATACCCATACCCCCTAGCCTCTTACCCCCTAGCCGCTAACCCTTACCCCCTAGCCGCTAACCCTTACCCCCTAGCCGCTAACCCTTACCCCCTAGCCGCTAACCCTTACCCCCTAGCCGCTAACCCTTACCCCCTAGCCTCTTACCCTTACTCCCTAGCCTCTTACCCGCTAACCCATACCCCCTAGCCTCTAACCCATACCCCCTAGCCTCTAACCCATACCCCCTAGCCTCTAACCCATACCCCCTAGCCTCTAACCCTTACCCCCAAGCCTCTTACCCTTACCCCCTAGCCTCTATGACTGAATCTTCATCTTCCTCTCCCACAGTACTTCACTGGCCTGGAGTGTGGACACAAGTTCTGCATGCAGTGTTGGGGTGACTACTTGACTACCAAAATCATTGAGGAGGGGATGGGACAGGTAAGCACCACAAACACCTTTTTTGTTTAACCAGAGAAAAGACCCTTACGGTAAGAAACCCTTGGTGGGCGGGGCCTGGCAAGAGGTCAGCAGGAAGTAGTCAAGAAGAAAGCAATGCAATAGCACAGACAAAACGTTAAAACAATGACCTTTGACCAAGCGCTTATTCATACATACATACATTCATACACACAGCATGTATGTATGTATCGTTACCATGGACTGTAAACTCTTATTCTCACTCAGGAAAAGCAATCATTGGACTTTTGTTGAGATGTGAAAAAATCTCACCATGTTTCCTTTCTCTTTCCTTAAAAAAAAAAAATAGACAATTTCCTGCCCGGCTCACAGCTGTGATATATTGGTGGACGACAACACAGTCATGTAAGTGTTACGTCTCTTTACATTCCACAGCAGGTAGACTAGCGGTTACAGCGTTGGGACAGTCACTGAAAGGTTGCTGGTTTCCAAATACCCGCGCCGTCAAGATGAACAATCTGTCTGTGCCCTTGAGCAAGACACTTAACCCCGATTTGCTCCAGGGGCTCCTTACTACTATGGAGGACCCTGTAAAAACCAACACATTTCACTGCATCTATCCGCTCTGTGACAGTAAAGCCTTTCATATTTATTATTATTATTAAGTTTCAGCATTACATACACGCTGCTAGTTCTACACGCTGCTAGTTCCTACACGCTGCTAGTTCTACACACTGCTAGTTCTACACGCTGCTAGTTCCTACACGCTGCTAGTTCTACACACTGCTAGTTCTACACACTGCTAGTTCTACACACTGCTAGTTCTACACACTGCTAGTTCTACACACTGCTAGTTCTACACACTGCTAGTTCTACACGCTGCTAGTTCCTACACGCTGCTAGTTCTACACACTGCTAGTTCTACACGCTGCTAGTTCCTACACGCTGCTAGTTCTACACGCTGCTAGTTCCTACACGCTGCTAGTTCTACATGCTGCTAGTTCTACACGCTGCTAGTTCCTACACGCTGCTAGTTCTACACGCTGCTAGTTCTACACGCTGCTAGTTATACACGCTGCTAGTTCTACACGCTGCTAGTTCTACACGCTGCTAGTTCTACACGCTGCTAGTTCTACATGCTGCTAGTTCTACACGCTGCTAGTTCTACACGCTGCTAGTTCCTACACGCTGCTAGTTCCTACACGCTGCTAGTTCCTACACGCTGCTAGTTCTACACGCTGCTAGTTCTACACGCTGCTAGTTCTACACGCTGCTAGTTCTACACGCTGCTAGTTCTACACGCTGCTAGTTCTGCACGCTGCTAGTTCTGCACGCTGCTAGTTCTACACGCTGCTAGTTCTACACGCTGCTAGTTCTACACGCTGCTAGTTCTACACGCTGCTAGTTCTACATGCTTGTTCTACAGCCTGCTAGTTCTACACCCTGCTAGTTCTACACGCTGCTAGTTCCTACACGCTGCTAGTTCTACACGCTGCTAGTTCCTACACGCTGCTAGTTCCTACACGCTGCTAGTTCCTGCTAGTTCCTACACGCTGCTAGTTCTACACGCTGCTAGTTCCTACACGCTGCTAGTTCCTACACGCTGCTTGTTCCTACACGCTGCTAGTTCCTACACGCTGCTAGTTCCTACACGCTGCTAGTTCCTACACGCTGCTAGTTCCTACACGCTGCTAGTTCCTACATGCTGCTAGTTCTACACGCTGCTAGTTCCTACACGCTGCTAGTTCCTACACGCTGCTAGTTCCTACACGCTGCTAGTTCTACACGCTGCTAGTTCTACACGCTGCTAGTTCCTACACGCTGCTAGTTCCTACACGCTGCTTGTTCCTACACGCTGCTAGTTCTGCACGCTGCTAGTTCTGCACGCTGCTAGTTCTGCACGCTGCTAGTTCTACACGCTGCTAGTTCCTACACGCTGCTAGTTCCTACACGCTGCTTGTTCCTACACGCTGCTAGTTCTGCACGCTGCTAGTTCTACACGCTGCTAGTTCCTACACGCTGCTAGTTCCTACACGCTGCTAGTTCCTACACGCTGCTTGTTCCTACACGCTGCTAGTTCTGCACGCTGCTAGTTCTGCACGCTGCTAGTTCTGCACGCTGCTAGTTCTGCACGCTGCTAGTTCCTACACGCTGCTAGTTCCTACACGCTGCTAGTTCCTACACGCTGCTAGTTCTGCACGCTGCTAGTTCTGCACGCTGCTAGTTCTGCACGCTGCTAGTTCCTACACGCTGCTAGTTCCTACACGCTGCTAGTTCTACACGCTGCTAGTTCTACACGCTGCTAGTTCTACACGCTGCTAGTTCCTACACGCTGCTAGTTCTACACACTGCTAGTTCTACACGCTGCTAGTTCTACACGCTGCTAGTTCTGCACGCTGCTAGTTCCTACACGCTGCTAGTTCCTACACGCTGCTAGTTCCTACACGCTGCTAGTTCCTACACGCTGCTAGTTCCTACACGCTGCTAGTTCCTACACGCTGCTAGTTCCTACACGCTGCTAGTTCCTACACGCTGCTAGTTCTGCACGCTGCTAGTTCCTGCACGCTGCTAGTTCCTACACGCTGCTAGTTCCTACACGCTGCTTGTTCCTACACGCTGCTAGTTCTGCACGCTGCTAGTTCCTGCACGCTGCTAGTTCTACATGCTGCTAGTTCTACATGCTGCTAGTTCCTACACGCTGCTTGTTCTACACGTGAGAGTTGAAGATGTAGAGTAGCAGATGAGTTTTTATAAATCACATTTTTTTTGTATTTGTTCAAATCCACTATATTTTAATTATAATTTGAAAACCACAATATTTTCCTATAGGAGACTGATCACAGAGTCCAAGGTGAAGTTGAAGTACCAACACTTGATTACCAATAGTTTTGTAGAGGTAAGCTGTGTAATGTTCTTCATTGATTTTATATATATATATATATATATACACACACACACACAGCATCTTGTACTTAATATGTAGATGTCTGTACTCTAAAATACAATGTAGCCATTTTCCATGTAAGCCTAGCTGTGAGAATATTGAATCTGTTCTTCAGATGTTAGATAATCTTGCTTGTTTGGGAGAAGAGGAGGATCGGCATGTAATTCCTTCTGCTTTTGTATCCCACTTCTTATGTTCCTGTCCTCTCGTCCTCAGTGCAATCGGCTGTTAAAATGGTGCCCGGCGCCAGACTGTCATCACGTAGTCAAAGTCCAGTACCCAGATGCTAAGCCTGTGAGATGCACATGTGGCCGGCAGTTCTGGTAAGAGACAAGCCATACTGTGACTTAGATTCCCTGCTTATTGGTTTTGTTTTTTTGTTGTATATCACACGTTCTCTGGCATGTAAAAGACCATCTTACCACTAATACTCACACAGAAGACGTCTTGATTTTATTCACACACTGTTCTCAAAAACGCATGACGATATCTCCTGCAGTTGTCACACAAATGGAATCCTATAATTAAAAAAAGTTATTGATTTTAATGGTTACATGTGGATCTTTATTTCAACCCAATTCATTTGCAGCTTCAATTGTGGCGAGAACTGGCATGATCCCGTCAAGTGTAAGGTATGTCACAACGGAGTCTAAATTCAACCCTCCCTGTCAGTGGTAATGTAATAGTGGTCAGACGCAGTCCACAAAAACAACTCTAACCCTTACCCCATATACATTTCATGTACTGTAGATCTGATAGGATAGGTGTTGGTAGCTTCACCTTGTCCCCTGACAGGATAGGTGGTGGTAGCTTCACCTTGTCCCCTGACAGGATAGGTGGTGGTAGCTTCACCTTGTCCCCTGACAGGATAGGTGGTGGTAGCTTCACCTTGTCCCCTGACAGGATAGGTGGTGGTAGCTTCACCTTGTCCCCTGACAGGATAGGTGGTGGTAGCTTCACCTTGTCCCCTGACAGGATAGGTGGTGGTAGCTTCACCTTGTCCCCTGACAGGATAGGTGGTGGTAGCTTCACCTTGTCCCCTGACAGGATAGGTGGTGGTAGCGTCACCTTGTCCCCTGACAGGATAGGTGGTGGTAGCTTCACCTTGTCCCCTACCAGGATAGGTAGAATGGTCACCATATTGCTTATCCTTTCAGTTCTCCACTAGTGACGATGGGTTGGTTCTAGACTGGGCCCTAGTCTACACATTCATGCTTAGTGGTAAAGTGTGCTTGGGACAGAGGTCCCCTGACATTAACATAGTTATACTGTAATATAGTTAGTTATCTTGGTGACTTTGAACTTGTTGTATTGAATCTCTTTGTTGTAATCTTTCAGTGGTTGAGGAAATGGATCAAGAAGTGTGACGATGACAGCGAGACGTCTAACTGGATCGCAGCCAATACAAGGGTATTTAAAAAGGCTTTAGCTCTAAATACAATCCTGGTCTGTTTTTTTTTATGGATCACTTGTGTGTCCTTCCCACGAAACCAGGTAGATTTGTATAGATCTCTTTAAGCATTTTTAGGACTGCTTTCCCCCAGACACAGATTACGCCCTATACCTGGACTAAAAAAGCATTCTCTGTGGATATTCTAGGCTTAATCTGTGTCAGGGAAACTGGCTCTTACATGTTGCTCTATAGTGCTGCCGCTGTGCGAACGATGGACTGTTACTGAGCCCCCATCTCTGCTTGGCCATCTGTCCCTCAGGAGTGCCCCAAATGCCACGTGACCATTGAGAAGGACGGCGGCTGCAACCACATGGTGTGTCGGAACCAGAGCTGCAAGGCAGAGTTCTGCTGGGTCTGCCTGGGGCCCTGGGAACCACACGGCTCTGCCTGGTGGGTGGGTGGGGGATCTACCTCCTACTGACTAGTGCTATTTTACTGGAAGTCTATGGGTATCTGGGCGGCAGGGTAGCCTAGTGGTTAGAGTGTTGGACTAGTAACCGGAAGGTTGCAAGTTCAAATCCCAGAGCTGACATGGTACAAATCTTTCGTTCTGCCCCTAAACAGGCAGTTCAGGGGCAGAGGCATTGAAAATAAGAATTTGTTCTTAACTGACTTGCCTAGTTAAATAAAGGTTAAAAAAATAATAATAATCTGCTAGCATGCTAGTAAGATACCCATAGACTTGCAGTCATTGTGCTAATGCTAGTTAGCATTGGCTCGTGAAACTACCTCTAACTTCCTTCATACTGGCCACAGAAACATAAAAAGGGTATCGGTGAGTTCATCTGACTCTGGGGGGGGAAGTTGATGAATGACCTCACTGCCAACATTCAGAAGTATCCCTTTTAGATTCCATTATTGTCCTTCTGCTTTATCACAACACCCCAGAAAGACACATACAGGTTGGAGCGGGGGGGGGGGGCAGCCTTACTTGGGCAGCTGTGGAGCAGGTGTTGTTGTGGTGGGGGGGGGGGGGGTTAGGTGCCCTGATCAAGGCCTCGGCGGCAGGTGAAGGCGTCTAGGACTTGTTGCTAGCACCTCTCCTGGTTATTAAAAGCTCACTTCCGGACAGATTTTCTGTCAGACCCGGGATTCAAACTTGCATCCCTCCGGTTGCTGTCGGTCTTTGTTGTTGCTGTAATAATGAAGGACGCTACAACTACACTGCTCAAAAAAATAAAGGGAACACTAAAATAACACATCCTAGATCTGAATGAATGAAATATTCTTATTAAATACTTTTTTCTTAACATAGTTGAATGTGCTGACAACAAAATCACACAAAAATGATCAATGGAAATCAAATTTATGAACCCATGGAGGTCTGGATTTGGAGTCACACTCAAAATTAAAGTGGAAAACCACACTACAGGCTGATCCAACTTTGATGTAATGTCCTTAAAACAAGTCAAAATGGGGCTCAGTAGTGTGTGTGGCCTCCAGCCACATGAGGTCTAGCATTGTCTTGCGTTAGGAGGAACCCAGGGCCAACCACACCAGAATATGGTCTCACAAGGGGTCTGAGGATCTCATCTCGGTACCTAATGGCAGTCAGGCGAGCACATGGAGGGCTGTGCGGCCCCCCAAAGAAATGCCACCCCACACCATGACTGACCCACCGCCAAACCGGTCATGCTGGAGGATGTTGCAGGCAGCAGAACGTTCTCCACGGCGTCTCCAGACTCTCACATCTGTCACGTGCTCAGTATGAACCTGCTTTCATCTGTGAAGATGAAAGCAGGGTGCCAGTGGCGAATTTGCCAATCTTGGTGTTCTCTGGCAAATGCCAAATGTCCTGCACGGTGTTGGGCTGTAAGCACAACCCCCACCTGTGGACGTCGGGCCCTCATACCACCATCATGGAGTCTGTTTCTGATCGTTTGAGCAGACACATGCACATTTGTGGCCTGCTGGAGGTCATTTTGCAGGGCTCCGGCAGTGCTCCTCCTGCTCCTCCTTGCACAAAGGCGGAGGTAGCGGTCCTGCTGCTGGGTTGTTGCCCTCCTACGGCCTCCTCTACGTCTCCTGATGTACTGGCCTGTCTCCTGGTAGCACCTCCATGCTCTGGACACTACGCTGACAGACACAGCAAACCTTGCCACAGCTCGCATTGATGAGGTGCACTACCTGAGCCACTTGTGTGGGTTATAGACTCCGTCTCATGCTACCACTAGAGTGAAAGCACCGCCAGCATTCAAAAGTGACCAAAACATCAGCCAGGAAGCATAGGAACTGAGAAGTGGTCTGTGGTCACCACCTGCAGAACCCCTCCTTTATTGGGGGTGTCGTGCTAATTGCCTATAATTTCCACCTGTTGTCTATTCCATTTGCACAACAGCATGTGAAGTGTATTGTCAATCAGTGTTGCTTCGTAAGTGGACAGTTTGATTTGACAGAAGTGTGATTGACTTGGAGTTACATTGTGTTGTTTAAGTGTTCCCTTTATTTTTTTGAGCAGTGTATATTGGGACTAAAATGTTTTTTGTTTTTTGTTTTTTTCTCCTCTCACTAATTCCTAGCTCTGTGTTTATTGTAGGTACAACTGCAACCGCTACAATGAGGATGATGCCAAGGCAGCGAGGGACGCCCAAGAGGTAACAGTGAGTCATGGTGTCTTTAGTGTTCCTCACTGTAGACTAGAATCACAACACAGTCCTGGTCTTTGTTGACCATCATGTATAATGACATATTTCCTCATTCCCACAACAGTTCAGTGATGGTGTAGTGGTGGCTATGCTAGTGACGGTGTAGTGGTGGCTATGCTAGTGGTGGTATACTAGTGGTGGCTATGCTAGTGGTGGCTATGCTAGTGGTGGTGTAGTGGTGGCTATGCTAGTGGTGGCTATGCTAGTGATGGTGTAGTGGTGGCTATGATAGTGACGGTGTACTAGTGGTGGCTATGCTAGTGGTGGTGTACTAGTGGTGGCTATGCTAGTGGTGGTGTACTAGTGGTGGCTATGCTAGTGGCGGTGTGGTGGTGGCTATGCTAGTGGCGGTGTAGTGGTGGCTATGCTAGTGGTGGTGTAGTGGTGGCTATGCTAGTGGTGGTGTACTAGTGGTGGCTATGCTAGTGGCGGTGTAGTGGTGGCTATGCTAGTGGTGGTGTAGTGGTGGCTATGCTAGTGGCGGTGTAGTGGTGGCTATGCTAGTGGCGGTGTAGTGGTGGCTATGCTAGTGGTGGTGTAGTGGTGGCTATGCTAGTGGTGGTGTAGTGGTGGCTATGCTAGTGGCGGTGTAGTGGTGGCTATGCTAGTGGCGGTGTAGTGGTGGCTATGCTAGTGGCGGTGTAGTGGTGGCTATGCTAGTGGCGGTGTAGTGGTGGCTATGATAGTGGCGGTGTAGTGGTGGCTATGCTAGTGGTGGCTATGCTAGTGGCGGTGTAGTGGTGGCTATGATAGTGACGGTGTAGTGGTGGCTATGCTAGTGGTGGCTATGCTAGTGGCGGTGTAGTGGTGGCTATGATAGTGGCGGTGTAGTGGAGGCTATGCTAGTGGCGGTGTAGTGGTGGCTATGATAGTGGCGGTGTAGTGGTGGCTATGCTAGTGGTGGCTATGCTAGTGGCGGTGTAGTGGTGGCTATGATAGTGGCGGTGTAGTGGTGGCTATGGTAGTGGCGGTGTAGTGGTGGCTATGCTAGTGGTGGCTATGATAGTGACGGTGTAGTGGTGGCTATGATAGTGGCGGTGTAGTGGTGGCTATGATAGTGGCGGTGTAGTGGTGGCTATGCTAGTGGTGGCTATGCTAGTGGCGGTGTAGTGGTGGCTATGATAGTGACGGTGTAGTGGTGGCTATGCTAGTGGTGGCTATGCTAGTGGCGGTGTAGTGGTGGCTATGATAGTGGTGGCTATGCTAGTGGAGGCTATGCTAGTGGCGGTGTAGTGGTGGCTATGATAGTGGCGGTGTAGTGGAGGCTATGCTAGTGGTGGCTATGCTAGTGCAGGTGCAGTGGTGGCTATGCTAGTGACGGTGTAGTGGAGGCTATGCTAGTGGTGGTGTAGTGGAGGTGTAGTGGAGGCTATGCTAGTGGCGGTGTAGTGGTGGCTATGCTAGTGGCGGTGTAGTGGTGGCTATGCTAGTGACGGTGTAGTGGAGGCTATGCTAGTGGTGGTGTAGTGGAGGTGTAGTGGTGGCTATGCTAGTGGCGGTGTAGTGGTGGCTATGCTATTGGCGGTGTAGTGGTGGCTATGCTAGTGACGGTGTAGTGGTGGCTATGCTAGTGGCGGTGTAGTGGTGGCTATGCTAGTGGCGGTGTAGTGGTGGCTATGCTAGTGGCGGTGTAGTGGTGGCTATGCTAGTGACGGTGTAGTGGTGGCTATGCTAGTGACGGTGTAGTGGTGGCTATGCTAGTGACGGTGTAGTGGTGGCTATGCTAGTGACGGTGTAGTGGAGGCTATGCTAGTGGTGGTGTAGTGGAGGTGTAGTGGAGGCTATGCTAGTGGCGGTGTAGTGGTGGCTATGCTAGTGGCGGTGTAGTGGTGGCTATGCTAGTGGTGGTGTAGTGGAGGTGTAGTGGAGGCTATGCTAGTGGTGGTGTAGTGGAGGCTATGCTAGTGGTGGTGTAGTGGAGGTGTAGTGGAGGCTATGCTAGTGGTGGTGTAGTGGTGGCTATGCTAGTGACGGTGTAGTGGTGGCTATGCTAGTGGCGGTGTAGTGGTGGCTATGCTAGTGACGGTGTAGTGGTGGCTATGCTAGTGACGGTGTAGTGGTGGCTATGCTAGTGGCGGTGTAGTGGTGGCTATGCTAGTGGCGGTGTAGTGGTGGCTATGCTAGTGGCGGTGTAGTGGTGGCTATGCTAGTGACGGTGTAGTGGTGGCTATGCTAGTGACGGTGTAGTGGTGGCTATGCTAGTGACGGTGTAGTGGTGGCTATGCTAGTGACGGTGTAGTGGTGGCTATGATAGTGGCGGTGTAGTGGTGGCTATGCTAGTGGTGGCTATGCTAGTGGCGGTGTAGTGGTGGCTATGCTAGTGGCGGTGTAGTGGTGGCTATGCTAGTGGCGGTGTAGTGGTGGCTATGCTAGTGACGGTGTAGTGGTGGCTATGCTAGTGGCGGTGTAGTGGTGGCTATGCTAGTGGCGGTGTAGTGGTGGCTATGCTAGTGGCGGTGTAGTGGTGGCTATGCTAGTGGCGGTGTAGTGGTGGCTATGCTAGTGGCGGTGTAGTGGTGGCTATGCTAGTGGCGGTGTAGTGGTGGCTATGCTAGTGGCGGTGTAGTGGTGGCTATGCTAGTGACGGTGTAGTGGTGGCTATGCTAGTGAAGGTGTAGTGGAGGCTATGCTAGTGGCGGTGTAGTGGTGGCTATGCTAGTGGTGGTGTAGTGGAGGTGTAGTGGAGGCTATGCTAGTGGCGGTGTAGTGGTGGCTATGCTAGTGGTGGTGTAGTGGAGGCTATGCTAGTGGTGGCTATGCTAGTGGAGGTGTAGTGGTGGCTATGCTAGTGACGGTGTAGTGGAGGCTATGCTAGTGGTGGTGTAGTGGAGGTGTAGTGGAGGCTATGCTAGTGGCGGTGTAGTGGTGGCTATGCTAGTGGCGGTGTAGTGGTGGCTATGCTAGTGACGGTGTAGTGGAGGCTATGCTAGTGGTGGTGTAGTGGAGGTGTAGTGGTGGCTATGCTAGTGGCGGTGTAGTGGTGGCTATGCTAGTGGTGGTGTAGTGGAGGTGTAGTGGAGGCTATGCTAGTGGCGGTGTAGTGGAGGCTATGCTAGTGGCGGTGTAGTGGTGGCTATGCTAGTGACGGTGTAGTGGTGGCTATGCTAGTGGCGGTGTAGTGGTGGCTATGCTATTGACGGTGTAGTGGTGGCTAAGCTAGTGGCGGTGTAGGGTTGGCTATGCTAGTGGCGGTGTAGTGGTGGCTATGCTAGTGACGGTGTAGTGGTGGCTATGCTAGTGGCGGTGTAGTGGTGGCTATGCTAGTGGCGGTGTAGTGGTGGCTATGCTAGTGACGGTGTAGTGGTGGCTATGCTAGTGGCGGTGTAGTGGTGGCTATGCTAGTGACGGTGTAGTGGTGGCTATGATAGTGGCGGTGTAGTGGTGGCTATGCTAGTGACGGTGTAGTGGTGGCTATGCTAGTGGTGGTGTAGTGGTGGCTATGCTAGTGGCGGCGTAGTGGTGGCTATGCTAGTGGCGGTGTAGTGGTGGCTATGCTAGTGGTGGCTATGCTAGTGGCGGTGTAGTGGTGGCTATGCTAGTGGCGGTGCAGTGGTGGCTATGCTAGTGGCGGTGTAGTGGTGGCTATGCTAGTGGCGGTGTAGTGGTGGCTATGCTAGTGACGGTGTAGTGGTGGCTATGCTAGTGGCGGTGTAGTGGTGGCTATGCTAGTGGCGGTGTAGTGGTGGCTATGCTAGTGGTGGTGTAGTGGAGGCTATGCTAGTGATGGTGTAGTGGTGGCTATGCTAGTGATGGTGTACTTAAGCAATAAGGCCAGAGTGGGTGTGGTATATGGCTAATATACCACGGCTAGGGACTGTCCATAAGCATAATGCAAGCGAGTGCCTGGACACAGCCCTTAGCTGTGGTATATTGGCACTATACCTCACCCCCCGAGGTGCCTTATTGCTATTATAAACTGGTCACCAACGTAATTAGAGCAGTAAAAATAAATGTTTTGTCATACCCGTGGTATACCACGGCTGTCAGCCAATCAGCATTCAGGGCTCAAACCACCCAGTTTATAATGGTGGTTATGCTTGTTATGGGGTACTGGTGGTTATGCCTGTTATGGGGTACTGGTGGTTATGGGGTACTGGTGGTTATGCCTGTTATGGGGTACTGGTGGTTATGCCTGTTATGGGGTACTGGTGGTTATGCCTGTTATGGGGTACTGGTGGTTATGGGGTACTGGTGGTTATGCCTGTTATGGGGTACTGGTGGTGGTTGTACTAGTGGGGGGATTGTGCTCGTGGGGGGGGATTGTGCTCGTGGGGGGGGTTGTGCTAGTGGGGGGGTTGTACTAGTGGGGGGGTTGTGCTAGTGGTTATACTAGTGGGGGGGTTGTGCTAGTGGGGGGGTTCTGCTAGTGGTTGTGCTAGTGGGGGGGTTGTGCTAGTGGGGGGGTTGTGCTAGTGGGGGGGTTGTACTAGTGGGGGGGTTGTGCTAGTGGTTATACTAGTGGGGGGTTGTGCTAGTGGGGGGGTTCTGCTAGTGGTTATACTAGTGGGGGTGTTGTGCTAGTGGGGGGGTTGTGCTAGTGGTTATACTAGTGGGGGGGGGTTGTACTAGTGGGGGGGGGGTTGTGCTAGTGGTTATACTAGTGGGGGGGTTGTGCTAGTGGTTATACTAGTGGGGGGGTTGTGCTAGTGGTTATACTAGTGGGGGGGTTGTGCTAGTGGTTATACTAGTGGGGGGGTTGTGCTAGTGGTTATACTAGTGGGGGGTGGGCTAGTGGTTATACTAGTGGGGGGTGGGCTAGTGGTTACACTAGTGGGGGGGGGTTGTGCTAGTGTTTATACTAGTGGGGGGTGGGCTAGTGGTTATACTAGTGGGGGGGTTGTGCTAGTGGGGGGGTTGTGCTAGTGGTTATACTAGTGGGGGGGTTGTGCTAGTGGGGGGGTTCTGCTAGTGGTTATACTAGTGGGGGGGTTGTGCTAGTGGGGGGGTTGTAGTGGGGGGGATGTGCTAGTGGTTATACTAGTGGGGGGGTTGTGCTAGTGGGGGGGTTCTGCTAGTGGTTATACTAGTGGGGGGGGGGGGGGGGTTGTGCTAGTGGTTATACTAGTGGGGGGGGGGGGGCTAGTGGTTATACTAGTGGTGGGTGTGCTAGTGGTGGGTGGGTGGGCTAGTGGAGGGTGGGTGTGCTAGTGGTGGGTGGGTGGGCTAGTGGTGGGGGGGGTGGGCTAGTGGTTATACTAGTGGTGGGTGGGTGGGTGTGCTAGTGGTGGGTGGGTGGGCTAGTGGTGGGTGGGTGGGCTAGTGGTGGGGGGTGGGCTAGTGGTTATACTAGTGGTGGGTGGGTGGGCTAGTGGTGGGTGGATGGGCTAGTGGTGGGTGGGTGGGTGGGCTAGTGGTGGGTGGGTGGGCTAGTGGGGGGGTTGTGCTAGTGGGGGGGTTGTGCTAGTGGTTATACTAGTGGGGGGTTGTGCTAGTGGGGGGGTTCTGCTAGTGGTTATACTAGTGGGGGTGTTGTGCTAGTGGGGGGGTTGTGCTAGTGGTTATACTAGTGGGGGGGTTGTGCTAGTGGTTATACTAGTGGGGGGGGGTTGTGCTAGTGGTTATACTAGTGGGGGGGGGGTGGGCTAGTGGTTATACTAGTGGGGGGGTTGTGCTAGTGGGGGGGTTGTGCTAGTGGTTATACTAGTGGGGGGGTTGTGCTAGTGGGGGGGTTGTGCTAGTGGTTATACTAGTGGGGGGGTTGTGCTAGTGGTTATACTAGTGGGGGGGTTGTGCTAGTGGTTATACTAGTGGGGGGTGGGCTAGTGGTTATACTAGTGGGGGGTGGGCTAGTAGTTACACTAGTGGGGGGGGGGATTGTGCTAGTGTTTATACTAGTGGGGGGGTGGGCTAGTGGGGGGGTTGTGCTAGTGGGGGGGTTGTGCTAGTGGTTATACTAGTGGGGGGGTTGTGCTAGTGGGGGGGTTCTGCTAGATGTTATACTAGTGGGGGGGGTTGTAGTGGGGGGGTTGTGCTAGTGGTTATACTAGTGGGGGGGTTGTGCTAGTGGGGGGGTTCTGCTAGTGGTTATACTAGTGGGGGGGGGGTTGTGCTAGTGGTTATACTAGTGGGGGGGTTGTGCTAGTGGGGGGGTTGTGCTAGTGGGGGGGTGGGCTATTGGGGGGGGGTGGGATCGGTTGGGATGGTGTTCTTCGGCTTGCAAGCCTCCCTCTTTTCCCTCCAAACATAACGATGGTCATTATGTCCAAACAGTTCTATTTTTGTTTCATCAGACCAGAGGACATTTCTCCAAAAAGTATGATCTTTGTCCCCATGTGCAGTTGCAAACCGTAGTCTGGCTTTTTTTATGGTGGCGATTTTGGAGCAGTGGCTTCTTCCTTGCTGAGCGGCCTTTCAGATTATGTCGATATAGGACTCGTTTTACTGTGGATATAGATACTTTTGTACCTGTTTCTTCCAGCATCTTCACAAGGTCCTTTGCTTTTGTTCTGGGATTGATTTGCATGTTTCGCACCGAAGTACGTTCATCTCTAGGAGACGGAACGCGTCTCCTTCCTGAGCAGAATGATGGCTGAGTGGGCCCATGGTGTTTATACTTGCGTACTATTGTTTGTACAGATGAACGTGGCACCTTAAGGCGTTTGAAAATTGCTCCCAAGGATGAACCAGACTTGTAGAGGTCTAGAATTTTTTTCTGAGGTCTTGGCTGATTTATTTTTATTTTCCCATGATGGGCTAGTGGGCTAGTGGTTATACTAGTGGGGGGGTTGTGCTAGTGGGGGGGTTGTGCTAGTGGTTATACTAGTGGGGGGTTGTGCTAGTGGGGGGGTTCTGCTAGTGGTTATACTAGTGGGGGTGTTGTGCTAGTGGGGGGGTTGTGCTAGTGGTTATACTAGTGTGGGGGGGGGTTGTGCTAGTGGTTATACTAGTTGGGGGGTTGTGCTAGTGGTTATACTAGTGGGGGGGTTGTGCTAGTGGTTATACTAGTGGGGGGTGGGCTAGTGGTTATACTAGTGGGGGGTGGGCTAGTGGTTACACTAGTGGGGGGGGGGGTTGTGCTAGTGTTTATACTAGTGGGGGGTGGGCTAGTGGTTATACTAGTGGGGGGGTTGTGCTAGTGGGGGGGGTTGTGCTAGTGGTTATACTAGTGGGGGGGTTGTGCTAGTGGGGGGGTTCTGCTAGTGGTTATACTAGTGGGGGGGTTGTGCTAGTGGGGGGGTTGTAGTGGGGGGGTTGTGCTAGTGGTTATACTAGTGGGGGGGTTGTGCTAGTGGGGGGGTTCTGCTAGTGGTTATACTAGTGGGGGGGGGGTTGTGCTAGTGGTTATACTAGTGGGGGGGTTGTGCTAGTGGGGGGGGGGGGGGCTAGTGGTTATACTAATGGGGGGGTGGGCTAGTGGTTATACTAGTGGGGGGGTGGGCTAGTGGTTATACTAGTGGGTGGGGGGGGGGCTAGTGGTTATACTAGTGGTGGGTGTGCTAGTGGTGGGTGGGTGGGCTAGTGGAGGGTGGGTGTGCTAGTGGTGGGTGGGTGGGCTAGTGGTGGGGGGGGTGGGCTAGTGGTTATACTAGTGGTGGGTGGGTGGGTGTGCTAGTGGTGGGTGGGTGGGCTAGTGGTGGGTGGGTGGGCTAGTGGTGGGGGGTGGGCTAGTGGTTATACTAGTGGTGGGTGGGTGGGCTAGTGGTGGGTGGATGGGCTAGTGGTGGGTGGGTGGGTGGGTGGGTGGGCTAGTGGTGGGTGGGTGGGCTAGTGGGGGGGGTTGTGCTAGTGGGGGGGTTGTGCTAGTGGTTATACTAGTGGGGGGTTGTGCTAGTGGGGGGGTTCTGCTAGTGGTTATACTAGTGGGGGTGTTGTGCTAGTGGGGGGGTTGTGCTAGTGGTTATACTAGTGGGGGGGTTGTGCTAGTGGTTATACTAGTGGGGGGGGGGTTGTGCTAGTGGTTATACTAGTGGGGGGGGGTTGTGCTAGTGGTTATACTAGTGGGGGGTTGTGCTAGTGGTTATACTAGTGGGGGGGTTGTGCTAGTGGTTATACTAGTGGGGGGGTTGTGCTAGTGGTTATACTAGTGGGGGGTGGGCTAGTGGTTATACTAGTGGGGGGTGGGCTAGTGGTTACACTAGTGGGGGGGGGGTTGTGCTAGTGTTTATACTAGTGGGGGGGTGGGCTAGTGGTTATACTAGTGGGGGGGTTGTGCTAGTGGGGGGGTTGTGCTAGTGGTTATACTAGTGGGGGGGTTGTGCTAGTGGGGGGGTTCTGCTAGTGGTTATACTAGTGGGGGGGTTGTAGTGGGGGGGTTGTGCTAGTGGTTATACTAGTGGGGGGGTTGTGCTAGTGGGGGGGTTCTGCTAGTGGGGGGGTTCTGCTAGTGGTTATACTAGTGGGGGGGGGGTTGTGCTAGTGGTTATACTAGTGGGGGGGTTGTGCTAGTGGGGGGGTTGTGCTAGTGGGGGGGTGGGCTATTGGGGGGGGGGGTGGGATCGGTTGGGATGGTGTTCTTCGGCTTGCAAGCCTCCCTCTTTTCCCTCCAAACATAACGATGGTCATTATGTCCAAACAGTTCTATTTTTGTTTCATCAGACCAGAGGACATTTCTCCAAAAAGTATGATCTTTGTCCCCATGTGCAGTTGCAAACCGTAGTCTGGCTTTTTTTATGGTGGCGATTGTGGAGCAGTGGCTTCTTCCTTGCTGAGCGGCCTTTCAGGTTATGTCGATATAGGACTCGTTTTACTGTGGCTATAGATACTTTTGTACCTGTTTCTTCCAGCATCTTCACAAGGTCCTTTGCTTTTGTTCTGGGATTGATTTGCATGTTTCGCACCGAAGTACGTTCATCTCTAGGAGACAGAACGCGTCTCCTTCCTGAGCAGAATGATGGCTGAGTGGGCCCATGGTGTTTATACTTGCGTACTATTGTTTGTACAGATGAACGTGGCACCTTAAGGCGTTTGAAAATTGCTCCCAAGGATGAACCAGACTTGTAGAGGTCTAGAATTTTTTTCTGAGGTCTTGGCTGATTTATTTTTATTTTCCCATGATGTCAAGCAAAGAAGCACTGAGTTTGAAGGTCGGCCTTGAAATACATCCACAGGTACACCTCCAATTGACTCAAATTATGTCAATTAGCCTATCAGAAGCTTCTAAAGCCGGGACATCATTTTCTGGAATTTTCCAAGCTGTTTAAAGGCACAATCAACTTAGTGTATGTAAACTTGGGTGGGTGGGTGGGTGGGAGTGCTGCTAGTGGTGTGTGGGTGGGTGGGTGTGCTGCTAGTGGTGGGTGGGTGGGTGGGTGTGCTGCTAGTGGTGGGTGGGTGTGCTGCTAGTGGTGGGTGGGTGTGCTGCTAGTGGTGGTGGGTGGGTGTGCTACTAGTGGTGGTGGGTTGGTGTGCTACTAGTTGTGGTGGGTGGGTGTGCTACTAGTTGTGGTGGGTTGGTGTGCTACTAGTTGTGGTGGTGGGTGTGCTGCTAGTGGTGGGTGGGTGTGCTGCTAGTGGTGGTGGGTGGGTGTGCTACTAGTGGTGGTGGGTTGGTGTGCTACTAGTTGTGGTGGTGGGTGTGCTGCTAGTGGTGGGTGGGTGTGCTGCTAGTGGTGGGTGGGTGTGCTGCTAATGGTGGTGGGTGGGTGTGCTGCTAAAGGTGGGTGGGTGTGCTGCTAAAGGTGGGTGGGTGTGCTGCTAGTGGTGGTGGGTGGGTGGGTGTGCTGCTAGTGGTGGGTGGGTGTGCTGCTAGTGGTGGGTGGGTGTTCTGCTAGTGGTGGTGGGTGGGTGTGCTGCTAGTGGTGGTGGGTGGGTGGGTGGGTGGTCAGTGCTGCTAGTGGTGGTGGGTGGGTGTGCTGCTAGTGGTGGTGGGTGGGTGTGCTGCTAGTGGTGGTGGGTGGGTGTGCTGCTAGTGGTGGGTGGGTGTGCTGCTAGTGGTGGTGGGTGGGTGGGTGTGCTGCTAGTGGTGGTGGGTGGGTGGGTGTGCTGCTAGTGGTGGGTGTGCTACTAGTGGTGGGTGGGTGTGCTGCTAGTGGTGGTGGGTGGGTGTGCTGCTAGTGGTGGGTGTACTGCTAGTGGTTGGTGGGTGTGCTGCTAGTGGTGGGTGGGTGGGTGTGCTGCTAGTTCTATAATGATAAACATATTCACCCAGGCTTGATGATTGTTCTAATTTTAAGAGCCAGGCGTTGTCCCTCCTCCTCCTCCTCCTCCAGCGGTCCAGGGCAGCCCTGCAGAGGTACCTGTTCTACTGCAACCGTTACATGAACCACATGCAGTCGCTGCGCTTCGAGCACAAGCTGTACGCCGGGGTCAAGGCCAAGATGGAGGAGATGCAGCATCACAACATGTCCTGGATCGAGGTGCAGTTCCTGAAGAAGGCCGTGGACGTGCTGTGTCAGTGTCGCTCCACACTCATGTTCACCTACGTCTTCGCCTTCTACCTCAAGAAGAACAACCAGTCCATCATCTTTGAGGTAACTTTTCACAGCCAAAGTCCTAACCCTTCTACCCAAACCCTTCTACCTGAAAAAGAACAACCAGTCCCATCTTTGAGGTGAGGGAGGGTAGAGAAGGGAGGGAAGGGAGGGGGGGGTAGGGAAGGGAGGGGGGGTAGAGAAGGGAGGGAAGGGAGGTGGGGTAGAGAAGGGAGAGGGGGGGGTAGAGAAGGGAGAGGGGGGGGTAGAGAAGGGAGAGGGGGGGTAGAGAAGGGAGAGGGGGGGGTAGAGAAGGGAGAGGGGGGGGTAGAGAAGGGAGAGGGGGGGGGTAGAGAAGGGAGAGGGGGGGGGGTAGAGAAGGGAGAGGGGGGGGGTAGAGAAGGGAGAGGGGGGGGGTAGAGAAGGGAGAGGGGGGGGTGGAGAGGGGGGGGGGGGGGGGTAGAGAAGGGAGAGGGGGGGGGTAGAGACGGGAGAGGGGGGGGTAGAGAAGGGAGAGGGGGGGTAGAGAAGGGAGAGGGGGGGGGGGGGGTAGAGAAGGGAGAGGGGGGGTAGAGAAGGGAGGATGGGTAGAGAAGGGAGGGAGGGTAGAGAAGGGAGGGCTACAAGTCAAGGTCTCCTCTCTAAAGTAGTGGCCCTATACTATACACTGAGTTTACGAAACCCAGCAGCGTTGCAGTTCTTGACACACTCAAACCGGTGCGCATGGCACCTACTACCATACCCCGTTCAAAGGCACTTAAATATTTAGTATTTCTCATTCACACTCAATTGCACACATACACACAATCCATGTCTCAGGTCTTAAAAATCCTTCTTTAACCTGACTCCTCCCCTTCATCTACACTGACAATCTTACGCCTGGTCAGCCTGTCACAGAAAGAGCAGGTGTTCTTAATGTTTTGTTAATTCAGTGTATATGCTATGACTGAACCCAAGCGGTCCTCTTTTAGAACAATCAGGCTGACTTGGAGAACGCTACGGAGGTTCTGTCTGGATATCTGGAGCGGGACATCTCCCAGGACTCTCTGCAGGACATCAAACAGAAAGTACAGGACAAGTACAGGTGAGTTCTATACCTGGTATAGATGTCTTTATTATGACAGGAAGTACAGCTGAGTTCAATACCTGGTATAGATGTCTTTTATTATGACAGGAAGTACAGGTGAGTTCTATACCTGGTATAGATGTCTTTATTATGACAGGAAGTACAGGTGAGTTCTATACCTGGTATAGATGTCTTTATTATGACATGAAGTACAGGTGAGTTCTATACCTGGTATAGATGTCTTTATTATGACAGGAAGTACAGGTGAGTTCTATACCTGGTATAGATGTCTTTATTATGACAGGAAGTACAGCTGAGTTCTATACCTGCTATAGATGTCTTTATTATGACAGGAAGTACAGGTGAGTTCAATACCTGGTATAGATGTCTTTTATTATGACAGGAAGTACAGGTGAGTTCTATACCTGGTATAGATGTCTTTATTATGACAGGAAGTACAGGTGAGTTCAATACCTGGTATAGATGTCTTTATTATGACAGGAAGTACAGGTGAGTTCTATACCTGGTATAGATGTCTTTATTATGACAGGAAGTACAGCTGAGTTCTATACCTGCTATAGATGTCTTTATTATGACAGGAAGTACAGCTGAGTTCTATACCTGGTATAGATGTCTTTATTATGACAGGAAGTACAGCTGAGTTCTATACCTGCTATAGATGTCTTTATTATGACAGGAAGTATAGATGTCTTTATGATGACAGGAAGTACAGCTGAGTTCAATACCTGGTATAGATGTCTTTATTATGACAGGAAGTACAGCTGAGTTCTATAGAAGTCATTTTTAAAATGAGCCTTCCTCTCCTCCTCACCTGTTTCCTGTTTCCTGTCCTCCAGATACTGTGAGAGTCGGCGTCGGGTGCTGCTGCAACATGTGCACGAGGGCTATGAGAAGGACCTCTGGGAATACATAGAAGATTAAGGATAGACTCTTTACTAAAAAGAAAAAACCTCTACAGACTAGAGCGCTGATGCAATGCCACGGGGCAGGTTGTTGCTGATCTTCCCAATATTGCATTTTTTTTTCTCCTCCTCTTGGGTTTTGTTTAATGGAAAAGTTTAAAATAAATTATATCAAAATAATAAAATAAAAAAAAGTAGAATATTTCTAACATTAATCGTACAACAGTATTGTTTGTAGCAGATTGGATTGTGAGGACAAAAAAAAAAGAACTCCTCCCCCCCCCCCCCGCTTCTCTCAATTGGTCATTGGTCACTATAGTAACATCATCACCTCCCCCACTGTTCAGTTCTCCAGTGATGTATTTTATTTGTTTACTTTTTAAAGTACCCTTGTGTGGGACATGGGTTTGTGTTCAACACAGTCCAACTGTTCAAGCCATGTTGATTAAAATGTGGTCAGATGACATGTAGGGTTTTTTGAATGTTGATTTTGCTGATTGTAAGGTGCTGAACCATGTGGGTTGAACCATGGGGGGAGTGCAGGAAAAAGGAACCGTGTTTTTCAGTTTGTAAATAACACATATGCATGGAACAGCAAGGCCGTTTTCTTTCATTTGTCTTTTCTTTTGTTGTTTTGAAAAATATTTATTATTTTTTTTTCTTCTTTTCAAATATTCAAATATAGTTGCTGTGTAGAAGACAAGTTCGCTCCTGCTTTAAAAGAAAATGTTTTCTTTGTGAGGTTTTTTTTAGAAGCTGTGTAGCTTCACCCAGGAGGACAAGGAAAGAAACAGTTTGAACGAGCGATGAAACTCTGACCGGGTTGCGGTAGCTTTTTGAAAGCAATTCTGACAAAAAACAAAATCCCCCTAAAAAGGATAGCATGAGGTGAGAGAATGAGACTAAAGAACAAACCATCTTCTTCTTCTTTTTAACAGCACGCCAGACTGTAGTTCAGGTAATACATTGATTTATTCATAGTTGGAATTGAACCTTGCAACCTTCAGAGGTTATCAGCTAATTGCACCTGAGGGGGTTTTGAGAAAGGAACAGAGAATGACTCCACTGTGTCCTAAGTGGCTCCATATTCTCTATATAGTACACTATGGGGCCCTGGTCAATAGTAATGCATTATATAGGGAATAGAGTGCCGTTTGGGATGAAGGTAATGTCCTGTTTGTTCTAACCCCCCTCCTTCCCTCTTGTTCTTCCATCACCACCCCTCCTGTTTCTCCTTAGAAGTTGTAATTTCCAGATAACACACTACCAACTGTTTCATGAGAGCCAAATTGAGTGACATTCACTCATAAAAAAAATAAACAAATGTATTTCTTTTTTCAGACTTGAGCTTTTCCTCATGGTTTTTTTGTTTGCACCTTGGTAACCTGGGAGGCGGTAGGGCACCGTGGTAACCTGGCAGGCGGTAGGGCACCGTGGTAACCTGGCAGGCGGTAGGGCACCGTGGTAACCTGGCAGGCGGTAGGGCACCGTGGTAACCTGGCAGGCGGTAGGGCACCGTGGTAACCTGGCAGGCGGTAGGGCACCGTGGTAACCTGGCAGGCGGTAGGGCACCGTGGTAACCTGGCAGGCGGTAGGGCACCGTGGTAACCTGGCAGGCGGTAGGGCACCGTGGTAACCTGGCAGGCGGTAGGGCACCGTGGTAACCTGGCAGGCGGTAGGGCACCGTGGTAACCTGGCAGGCGGTAGGGCACCGTGGTAACCTGGCAGGCGGTAGGGCACCGTGGTAACCTGGCAGGCGGTAGGGCACCTTGGTAACCTGGGAGGCGGTATGTAATTCCCTGAAAGGGCTGTTTTAAACTTGAGTCAGTCAGCATGACTACATGACCTAGTCCCCTAAAGAAGTAGGAACTGTGACAGACCTGGCTGACAAGACGTACCCCATAACCCCTCCCCTTTCTTTATCTGTTGTGTAAAAGAGTATTGTTTTTGATAGCACCATCCAGTTGAGCTATACAAACTGCTTCGTGGGCTTTAAGGAACGAGTATTGTCCGTCAACTGCATTTCAAAAAAAATATAAGGACTGAGCATAAAGCAGCGCTGATGTTTTTGAGATGTCTGTTGTTGTAAAGCTTTGGCATCTAGGCTAGACTATGAGAGTGGCGTTTACACTGGTTGCTAGTCTGAAATGCCACCCTATTCCCTATATAGTGCACCACTTTTGACCACAGACCAACGGGGAGTGGAGCACTATAGGAGATAGGTTGTCATTTGGAAAGCAGCCTGGGTCGTACCAACATGGTAACATGATGCCATTTTACCTTCATAACACTTTCCAGTTTTATACGAGCTTACGAGGTCCAAAACGAGACGAACCCGAGCCCAGAGAAGTGGCTGGACTAGTGGCAGTGCTGTCCTCAGTCCAGTGTTTGTTAGAATACATTTCTCAATGCACTGTAGCCCTCGAGAAAGACGAGAGTCTGACGTTGATGTGGCTGACAAGACGGAAACGAAGATTTCTCTTCACCAAAGTGTGAAATCATCTGAAAATACTATTTTTTATCTCTTTGTTTCTGATACTTTCTGTGAAATGGGAAGTTCAGAGACACACAGTTGCTTTCATGTATTATAACCATTCTTACAAACAAAATGTCCTATTTAAATAAATGTCATTCAAAAAGGAAATGTATTTGTTATATGATTTTGTTTCTTTAGACCAAATATAATTAATGCTTGGAACACTTGGCTCCTGTTCACATTCCACCCGCATCAAATATCATAGACCCATAAACACACAGTGCATTCAGGCCCCTTGACTTTTCCCACATTTTGTTACGTTACAGCCTTGTAAAATGTATTCAATTGTTTTTCTCCCCTCAATCTATACACAATACCCCCTAATGACATCACAATACCCCCTAATGACATCACAATACCCCCTAATGACATCACAATACCCCATAATGACATCACAATACCCCCTAATGACATCACAATACCCCCTAATGACAAAGCATAAACTAGTTTTTAGACATTTTCAGAAATGTATTAAAAATAAACTGAAATCACATTTACAATAAGTATTAAGACCCTTTTCTTAGTACTTTGTTGAAGCACCTTCTCCCCTGATTGCTCAGCTTTAGAAAGTGTCTTGGTAGTTCCAAACTTCTTCCATTTAAGAATGATGGAGGCCACTGTGTGCTTGGGGACATTCAAAGCTGAAGACATTTTTTTGCTACCCTTCCCCAGATCTGTACCTCAACACAATCCTGTCTCTGAGCTCTACGGGCAATTCCTTCGACCTCATGGCTTGGTTTTTGCTCTGACATGCACTGTCAACTGTGGGACCTTTTATATAGACAGGTGTGTGCCTTTCCAAATCATGTCCAATCAATTGAATTTACCACAGGTGGACTCCAAGTTGTAAAAACATCTCAACGTTTATCAATCGAAACAGGATGCACCTGAGCTCAATTTTAAGAATTTTATAGCAAATAGTCTGAATACTTATGTAAATTTAAGGTATCTTTTATTTGTAATAAATTAGCACATTTATAAATCCTGTTTTTGCTTTGTCATTTTGGGGTATTGTGTGTAGATTGGATCAAAAATAACAAACTCATTTTAGAATAAGGCTGTAATGTAACAAAATGTGGAAAAAGTCAAGGGGTCTGAATACTTTCCGAATGCACCATTCATAGACTCATAGACCTACAGCATCACAAGTAGGTCAAACTTGATAGTTTGGCGTGCTGGCGCTCTAACCAAGATAATTTTTTGGGGGTCTGGACTGTTGATACATGCATCATCTGTCTGGACCTGTATTACTTGCAGTGGTGTGAAGTATTTAAGTAGTACTTCAATGTATTTTTACTTAAGTAGTTTTTTGGGGGTATCTGTACTTTACTATTTTTATATTTATGTCTACTTTTACTTCACTACATTCCTGAAGGAAAATAATGTACTTTTTACTGCATACATTTTCCCTGACACAAAAAAGTACTTGTTACATTTTGCATGTAAAAATGGTCAAAAATCACACACTTATCAAAAGAACATCCCTGGTCATCCCTACTAGCCTCTGATCTGGAGGACTCACTAAACAGAGAACATCCCCGGTCATCCCTACAGCCTCTTATCTGGAGGACTCACTAAACAGAGAACATCCCTGGTCATCCCTACTAGCCTCTGATCTGGAGGACTCACTAAACAGAGAACATCCCTGGTCATCCCTACTGCCTCTGATCTGGTGGACTCACTAAACAGAGAACATCCCTAGTCATCCCTACTGCCTCTGATCTGGTGGACTCACTAAACAGAGAACATCCCCGGTCATCCCTCCTGTCTCTGATCTGGAGGACTCACTAAACAGAGAACATCCCTGGTCATCCCTCCTGTCTCTGATCTGGAGGACTCACTAAACAGAGAACATCCCTGGTCATCCCTACTGCCTCTGATCTGGTGGACTCACTAAACAGAGAACATCCCTAGTCATCCCTACTGCCTCTGATCTGGTGGACTCACTAAACAGAGAACATCCCCGGTCATCCCTCCTGTCTCTGATCTGGAGGACTCACTAAACAGAGAACATCCCTGGTCATCCCTACTGCCTCTGATCTGGCAGACTCACTAAACAGAGAACATCCCCGGTCATCCCTCCTGTCTCTGATCTGGCGGACTCACAAAACAGAGAACATCCCTAGTCATCCCTACTGCCTCTGATCTGGTGGACTCACTAAACAGAGAACATCCCTGGTCATCCCTACTGCCTCTGATCTGGAGGACTCACTAAACAGAGAACATCCCTGGTCATCCCTACTGCCTCTGATCTGGTGGACTCACTAAACAGAGAACATCCCTGGTCATCCCTACTGCCTCTGATCTGGAGGACTCACTAAACAGAGAACATCCCTGGTCATCCTCTGATCTGGCAGACTCACTAAACAGAGAACATCCCTGGTCATCCCTACTGCCTCTGATCTGGAGGACTCACTAAACAGAGAACATCCCTGGTCATCCCTACTGCCTCTGATCTGGAGGACTCACTAAACAGAGAACATCCCTGGTCATCCTCTGATCTGGCAGACTCACTAAACAGAGAACATCCCTGGTCATCCCTACTGCCTCTGATCTGGTGGACTCACTAAACAGAGAACATCCCTGGTCATCCCTACTGCCTCTGATCTGGAGGACTCACTAAACAGAGAACATCCCTGGTCATCCCTACTGCCTCTGATCTGGTGGACTCACTAAACAGAGAACATCCCTGGTCATCCCTACTGCCTCTGATCTGGAGGACTCACTAAACAGAGAACATCCCTGGTCATCCCTACTAGCCTCTGATCTGGCGGACTCACAAAACAGAGAACATCCCTAGTCATCCCTACTGCCTCTGATCTGGTGGACTCACTAAACAGAGAACATCCCTGGTCATCCCTACTGCCTCTGATCTGGAGGACTCACTAAACAGAGAACATCCCTGGTCATCCCTACTGCCTCTGATCTGGTGGACTCGCTAAACAGAGAACATCCCTGGTCATCCCTACTGCCTCTGATCTGGAGGACTCACTAAACAGAGAACATCCCTGGTCATCCCTACTGCCTCTGATCTGGAGGACTCACTAAACAGAGAACATCCCTGGTCATCCTCTGATCTGGCAGACTCACTAAACAGAGAACATCCCTGGTCATCCCTACTGCCTCTGATCTGGAGGACTCACTAAACAGAGAACATCCCTGGTCATCCCTACTGCCTCTGATCTGGAGGACTCACTAAACAGAGAACATCCCTGGTCATCCTCTGATCTGGCAGACTCACTAAACAGAGAACATCCCTGGTCATCCCTACTGCCTCTGATCTGGAGGACTCACTAAACAGAGAACATCCCTGGTCATCCCTACTGCCTCTGATCTGGAGGACTCACTAAACAGAGAACATCCCTGGTCATCCTCTGATCTGGCAGACTCACTAAACAGAGAACATCCCTGGTCATCCCTACTGCCTCTGATCTGGAGGACTCACTAAACAGACAACATCCCTGGTCATCCCTACTGCCTCTGATCTGGAGGACTCACTAAACAGAGAACATCCCTGGTCATCCTCTGATCTGGCAGACTCACTAAACAGAGAACATCCCTGGTCATCCCTACTGCCTCTGATCTGGAGGACTCACTAAACAGAGAACATCCCTGGTCATCCCTACTGCCTCTGATCTGGAGGACTCACTAAACAGAGAACATCCCTGGTCATCCTCTGATCTGGCAGACTCACTAAACAGAGAACATCCCTGGTCATCCCTACTGCCTCTGATCTGGAGGACTCACTAAACAGAGAACATCCCTGGTCATCCCTACTGCCTCTGATCTGGAGGACTCACTAAACAGAGAACATCCCTGGTCATCCTCTGATCTGGCAGACTCACTAAACAGAGAACATCCCTGGTCATCCCTACTGCCTCTGATCTGGAGGACTCACTAAACAGACAACATCCCTGGTCATCCCTACTGCCTCTGATCTGGAGGACTCACTAAACAGAGAACATCCCTGGTCATCCTCTGATCTGGCAGACTCACTAAACAGAGAACATCCCTGGTCATCCCTACTGCCTCTGATCTGGCAGACTCACTAAACAGAGAACATCCCTGGTCATCCCTACTGCCTCTGATCTGGAGGACTCACTAAACAGAGAACATCCCTGGTCATCCTCTGATCTGGCAGACTCATTAAACAGAGAACATCCCTGGTCATCCCTACTGCCTCTGATCTGGAGGACTCACAAAACACAAATGCTTCGTTTGTAAATGATGTCTGAGTGATGGAGTGTTGGAGTGATGGAGTGTTGGAGTGATGGAGTGTTGGAGTGTTGGAGTGATGGAGTGATGGAGTGATGGAGTGTTGGAGTGATGGAGTGTTGGAGTGTTGGAGTGTTGGAGTGATGGAGTGATGGAGTGTTGGAGTGATGGAGTGATGGAGTGTTGGAGTGTTGGAGTGATGGAGTGTTGGAGTGTTGGAGTGATGGAGTGTTGGAGTGTTGGAGTGTTGGAGTGATGGAGTGATGGAGTGTTGGAGTGATGGAGTGATGGAGTGTTGGAGTGTTGGAGTGATGGAGTGATGGAGTGTTGGAGTGTTGGAGTGTTGGAGTGATGGAGTGTTGGAGTGATGGAGTGATGGAGTGATGGAGTGTTGGAGTGATGGAGTGTTGGAGTGATGGAGTGATGGAGTGTTGGAGTGTTGGAGTGATGGAGTGTTGGAGTGATGGAGTGTTGGAGTGTTGGAGTGATGGAGTGTTGGAGTGTTGGAGTGTTGGAGTGATGGAGTGATGGAGTGATGGAGTGTTGGAGTGTTGGAGTGATGGAGTGTTGGAGTGATGGAGTGATGGAGTGATGGAGTGTTGGAGTGATGGAGTGTTGGAGTGATGGAGTGATGGAGTGTTGGAGTGTTGGAGTGATGGAGTGTTGGAGTGATGGAGTGATGGAGTGTTGGAGTGTTGGAGTGTTGGAGTGATGGAGTGATGGAGTGATGGAGTGTGCCCCTGGCTATCTGACAATAAATAAAAAATGGTCCCTTCTGGTTTTCTTAATATACCGAATTTGAAATGATTTATACTTTTAGTTTTGATACTTATGTACATTTTAGAAGTTCCATTTACTTTTTATACTTAAGTACATTTAAAACCAAATACTTTTACTCAAGTATTATTTTACTGGGTGACTTTCACTTTTAACTTAATAGAAAATGACAAGTAATCTTTACTTTCACTTAAGTATGACAACGGAGTTCTTTTTCCACCACTGATTACTTGACTGATTGTACAACAGTCACTTGTATTGTATGGACTGTATATAGTACATAACATGAGGGTGGATATCACTCAATCCTTTTCACACATCAGATGTAAATATTTCAGAAGGCATGAATTGGCTGGTGTCACATGGAGCGGAACATGACGCGAGCAGCCCTTGGATGTTGGTTTCACCCATAGCATACATGAAGCCCCGAATTAAAAAAAAAAAATTACCTTTGTAAGATCTGTACTTCTGTACAGTCCAAGACAAATCCAGAGACCATCCATATTATATGTATTTCCATTTAAATAGTATCAATGTTTTCAAACTTTTTTTAAAAATTGTACCGACTGTGCACGAGCACGTTCCTTCCTTTGTTTTGATTTGTGGGTGTAACGCGCACGTTGCGACACCTGAGCTACGTTCAATGCAGAAAAACGTACTGTAACGTTCAATTCAACGGAAACGGTGCTGTTCTGAACGACCAGTTCAAAAACGGGGAAGGCGTAGTTGGATGGGGTTTGTGTTGGAGGACCGCTGTGCCGCAGTCATTTATAGTAAATTGCTTCGATACACACGGAGCAAACGTACCTCAAAGTAAGTTCAAGATCGTTTTAGGGAACCGTGTCGTTCAGTACAAACCGTTAAGCAACGTAAACGTTCAATCGAACTGAACGCACCCCTGAGTATCATGGATGACTGTTTCCGCATCTAACCAGCTGTCCTAATGAATGAGGCGGAGGATCTCCAGCATTGCTTCTCAGTGATATAACAGCAAGGATATTAATTTCACTAACAGTACCTTTTAGATATCACAATGCAGACCCTCACACCCCACGTGTATTGGGCACAGCGTCATGCAGACATCTACCTGCGTGTGGAGCTGAGTGACGCTAAGGTATGTTACGGATGATCTCCGGGACCGACCTGTCATCGAGCTAGATGGTTAGGACAACAAGCCAGCTAGATGGTTAGGACAACAAGCCAGCTAGATGGTTAGGACAACAAGCCAGCTAGCTGGTTAGGACAACAAGCCAGCTAGATGGTTAGGACAACAAGCCAGCTAGATGGTTAGGACAACAAGCCAGCTAGATGGTTAGGACAACAAGCCAGATAGATGGTTAGGACAACAAGCCAGCTAGATGGCTAGGACAACAAGCCAGCTAGATGGTTAGGACAACAAGCCAGCTAGATGGCTAGGACAACAAGCCAGTTAGATGGCTAGTACAACAAGCCAGCTAGATGGTTAGGACAACAAGCCAGCTAGATGGCTAGAACAACAAGCCAGCTAGATGGCTAGGACAACAAGCCAGCTAGATGGTTAGGACAACAAGCCAGCTAGATGGCTAGGACAACAAGCCAGCTAGATGGTTTGGACAACAAGCCAGCTAGATGGCTAGGACAACAAGCCAGCTAGATGGTTAGGACAACAAGCCAGCTAGATGGTTAGGACAACAAGCCAGCTAGATGGTTAGGACAACAAGCCAGCTAGATGGTTAGGACAACAAGCCAGCTAGATGGTTAGGACAACAAGCCAGCTAGATGGTTAGGACAACAAGCCAGCTAGATGGTTAGGATAACAAGCCAGCTAGATGGTTAGGATAACAGCCAGCTAGATGGTTAGGACAACAAGCCAGCTAGATGGTTAGGACAACAAGCCAGCTAGATGGTTAGGATAACAAGCCAGCTAGATGGTTAGGATAACAGCCAGCTAGATGGTTAGGACAACAAGCCAGCTAGATGGTTAGGACAACAAGCCAGCTAGATGGTTAGGACAACAAGCCAGCTAGATGGTTAGGACAACAAGCCAGCTAGATGGTTAGGATAACAAGCCAGCTAGATGGTTAGGACAACAAGCCAGCTAGATGGTTAGGATAACAGCCAGCTAGATGGTTAGGACAACAAGCCAGCTAGATGGTTAGGACAACAAGCCAGCTAGATGGTTAGGATAACAAGCCAGCTAGATGGTTAGGACAACAAGCCAGCTAGATGGTTAGGATAACAAGCCAGCTAGATGGTTAGGATAACAAGCCAGCTAGATGGTTAGGATAACAAGCCAGCTAGATGGTTAGGACAACAAGCCAGCTAGATGGCCTCTTTCAGCCAGTAATAAGTGTATTTGTTTAAGCTCACTGCTGGACGTTGTCAATTGAATGCACGTCGCTGACATGAACAAATGACATACATGACATTAGCTACAATGCTGCTTAGAGAATGGACTGATAGCAGCCCCATGCTTACATGTTAGCTAGTAAGCTCGTACATCTAGCTAGATAATTTACCACTTGTTCTATTAGCTATACAGAGTGATAAAAAAAGTGTAGCATGTCACAAGACAGAGTAACATATATATATCATTTATATAACTTCTATATTATATATAGTTTCCTGAGGTCTTGATCCAGTGTTTCCACATAACAAAATCAGGTCGTCATGAGAAGTATGGTTCTCAACGAGGCGAGACAGTAGCCAACACTCAGCGACTGAAGCTAACTAGCTACTGTAATTCATATTGAGTTGTAGTAGCTAGTGGTGGTGGTGCATCCTACCAAATGTCAATGCTTCATAAAAGATTCAGGAATTGTCATGGTGATCGCTGGATCCAATTTAGCCAGTCAGCAAACACACACTCAAGGTACATCGTGACCACATGTACTCCAGCTACGTACTACTTACTGTATGTAATGTCATCAGAACACGTTTAGTGATGCTGTATGTGTGAAGGAAACACATCCGCCATTCAGTCACTTAGTTTGATCTCAACCAATGTTAGTGTGTGGTTTCTATGTTTAGCCTGGTAGCTGACAGTCTTCCGCTTTTTGAGTTGTTTGTTGTTGATGCATGACATTTTTCTTTTTGCATTTTTTTTTTTTAGGATCTTGAAATCTGCGTGCAAAACAACACCCTGCAATTCAAAGGTTGGTGGTTTGTATTACGCTGGAACAGAAAGAAGGAAAATACGTCTAGTCTGTACAGAGTGCATGGTATTAAACCGACGTTCCTTTGTTGGACAGCTCAGGGTCACGGCGCTAAAGGAGACCATGACTATGAGTTCAGTCTGGACTTCCTGGAACCAGTGAAACCTGAGGTATTCTATTATTTCCTATTCCAGAAATGTAGTTTTTTTTTCATTAGTGATAAATACCTCACACTCTTCTCAGTCTCAAAGACAAACATTCTCTTCTGGTACTAGAGATTGTTACTGTTCCCTGCTTGTGGTTTATTAGTAAGTGTGTCTTCCGCAGGAGGCTGCTCATGATAATGTCTGGAACGGAGCAAATGGAATGGAATGGAAACCATGTATTTGATACCATGCCACTGATTCCGCTCCAGTCATTACCACGAGCCCGTCCTCCCCAAATGAAGGTGCCACCAACCTCCTGTGGTATCTACAATTATTATCATACTCACTGTGTGTCTGTCTGCCAGGTTAGTCACAGGTCGACCCAGCGCCTGGTAAATGTGACAGTGAGGAAGCAAGAGCAGCGTTGGTGGGACAGACTCACTCTGCAGGAGAGGAAACCTCTCTTCCTGGCGCCAGACTTCGACCGTTGGCTCGACGAATCAGACGCGGAGATGGAGCTTCAGGCTAAGGTAGTAATGACCAGGGTCAGTTTTGGTACAACTTTTAGATGTAATACACAAGGAAGTATAAGGCTTTATTTATTTTGTCTTTTATAAGGGTGTTATGACATTTATTACACCTGACGGTCTGTCTGTTTTGTTTTCAGGAAGAGGAGAAGATAAACAAGGTCAGCATCGAGTCAAGAATCCGTAAAGACCGTAAGTACCGAGCGGTGCAGCTGTGAACACCGCGGCCCTTTTTATCTCTAATCTGAATATTTACATTTCTTGGTAAAGATGCTGTTGGTTTAGACCAGGGATCATCAACTACGTTCAGCCTCAGGCTGATATATTTATTTTTCATTAACCAGTTGGTCGGCAGACCGGAACATGAGCACAAATCATTTGTAGACTGCAATTTGACGGCAAGAATCCAAAAACGGATCATTTGAAACGTTGCTTAAAGTTGTATCCGATCACGTCTCTCTCTATTATACTTGAGAACAGATTTGACTAAATGAACATCCTGGTGTTTTTACACCCTTACACCCTCCAACAATGAAAATGCAAAAAGAAAAAAAAGAAAGAAAAATGCAACTTTTTTTTTTTCTCTGAAAAGTTGTGGGGCCAAATAAATCCACCGCGCACCGCCAACTGGCCGCCAACCCTGGTTTTGACTGTGCTTCATCTTTTAGTTTATACCACACACAAGTACAAACTACCTTTTTTATGTACTTGATATTTGATAATGTAAACATCTGAAATGTCAAATCATTTTGGTTTTGGTTATAGACATAAAAAACCAACTGACTGGAGTTTCCTTTTGTATTTTTTGAATTGTGTTTTTATTGAAAGCTGTACAATGTTCTCTCAGCCTACCTGGGCCTGAAGAAGGGCTATCTGTTCATGTACAACCTGATGTTATGTGTTTTAAAGATGGTAATATGTGGTTTGTTCTCTCAGCCTACCTGAGCCTGAAGAAGGGCTGTCTGTTCATGTACAACCTGATGTTATGTGTTTTAAAGATGTTGTATGGTAATATGTGGTTTGTTCTCTCAGCCTACCTGAGCCTGAAGAAGGGCTATCTGTTCATGTACAACCTGATGTTATGTGTTTTAAAGATGTTGTATGGTAATATGTGGTTTGTTCTCTCAGCCTACCTGGGCCTGAAGAAGGGCTATCTGTTCATGTACAACCTAGTCCAGTTCCTGGGCTTCTCCTGGATCTTTGTCAACATGACCGTCCGTCTCTTCATCCTGGGACAAGGTCAGTGGTCCAGAGCCTGCTGAGGGTCCAGCCTTGTTAGTAGCTGTTGTTTGTTGGTTGGTTGTCTTGACAGTTGACGACAGCGTTGGCCATAGATAGACACACAGTAGGTGAAGTCAGTGTTTCAGGGATAGAAAAGAATACAATCAGAATCATTCCTTTTCCACAGCTACAGTTGGAACTAGCTACCTCAGAACTGGTTCTTCATCATAATGTGAGAGAGTTAGTATTAGATGGCTCATATAAACACTAATATTTACATACATTATCATTCTTCCTCCTCAATTTTTTTTTTTAGCTGAAAGCTGTCTAGTCGTGTTTCTGAAAGCTGTCTAGTTTATATTCAGTTGTGTTTCTGTGAAGTGATCTGAGTGAGTCAGATTAAACCACACCAGCGAGCCAATGTGTTACTTCCCTAGAATAACTAAACAGGCTCTTTATTCATAGATGTGTCCATTTGAATATGAGAAAGAGAACATTGACTGTTAGTCTGTAGATTCATTTGTCTTGCAAATAGCTTTGAATAGCCTGGTGGTCCAGTCTGTTTGGCGTTTTAGCCAAATTCTGTTTGTATGTCTTCACAACATTTTAAGAGTTGACTACAGCAGTAGTTGCCACCCTGTTGTGTTTGGTCTATCCGCAGAGATACTCGAGGACACTAATGAGAACGTAGACCTACTGGTGAAATACACGTCAAGTGGTACTTGGGGTGTACTTCAGGCACAGCTAAATGTGATTGGTGTAGAGCCACTAAAATAGGTTGAGAACCACTGGATTTGAGCACGTACAGTATGGAACCAGGCTACTCTGGATGTGCAGTGTTTGGCCTACACCTCTGTGTAGCACCACTGTATAGCACCACTGTATAGCACCACTGTATAGTACCACTGTATAGCACCACTGTATAGCACCACTGTATAGTACCACTGTATAGCACCACTGTATAGTACCACTGTATAGCACCACTGTGTAGCACCACTGTGTTGCACCACTGTATAGTACCACTGTGTAGCACCACTGTATAGTACCACTGTATAGCACCACTGTGTAGCACCACTGTATAGTACCACTGTGTAGCACCACTGTATAGCACCACTGTATAGTACCACTGTGTAGCACCACTGTGTAGCACCACTGTATAGTACCACTGTATAGTACCACTGTATAGTACCACTGTATAGCACCACTGTGTAGCACCACTGTATAGTACCACTGTGTAGCACCACTGTATAGCACCACTGTATAGTACCACTGTGTAGCACCACTGTATAGTACCACTGTGTTGCACCACTGTATAGTACCACTGTATAGTACCACTGTGTAGCACCACTGTATAGTACCACTGTATAGTACCACTGTGTAGCACCACCGTGTAGCACCACTGTATAGTACCACTGTATAGTACCACTGTGTAGCACCACTGTATAGCACCACTGTGTTGCACCACTGTATAGCACCACCGTGTAGCACCACTGTATAGTACCACTGTATAGTACCACTGTGTAGCACCACTGTATAGTACCACTGTATAGTACCACTGTGTAGCACCACTGTATAGTACCACTGTGTTGCACCACTGTATAGCACCACTGTGTAGCACCACTGTGTAGCACCACTGTATAGTACCACTGTATAGTACCACTGTGTAGCACCACTGTATAGCACCACTGTGTAACTGTGTTCTACCTCTCCACTGTGTAACTGTGTTCTACCTCTCCACTGTGTAACTGTGTTCTACCTCTCCACTGTGTAACTGTGTTCTACCTCTCTACTGTGTAACTGTGTTCTACCTCTCCACTGTGTAACTGTGTTCTACCTCTCCACTGTGTAACTGTGTTCTACCTCTCCACTGTGTAACTGTGTTCTACCTCTCCACTGTGTAACTGTGTTCTACCTATCCACTGTGTAACTGTGTTCTACCTCTCCACTGTGTAACTGTGTTCTACCTCTCCACTGTGTAACTGTGTTCTACCTCTCCACTGTGTAACTGTGTTCTACCTCTCCACTGTGTAACTGTGTTCTACCTCTCCACTGTGTAACTGTGTTCTACCTCTCCACTGTGTAACTGTGTTCTACCTCTCCACTGTGTAACTGTGTTCTACCTCTCCACTGTGTAACTGTGTTCTACCTCTCCACTGTGTAACTGTGTTCTACCTCTCCACTGTGTAACTGTGTTCTACCGCTCCACTGTGTAACTGTTTTCTACCTCTCCACTGTGTAACTGTGTTCTACCTCTCTTTCTCTCCCTCTTGCCAGACTCGTTCTATGACACGTTCCACACCATTGCTGACATGATGTATTTCTGTCAGATGATGGCCGTAGCAGAGGTCATGAACCCTCTAGTGGGTCTGGTCAAGACAGGGGTGTTCCCTGCTATGATCCAGGTAGGGTTCAATCCAAACACACAGAAAAATAACTTTCAAAATGACTTGGGTTTAAAATAAAAAAAAAAACATGCTAATTTAGGTTACATTGACTTTTTAGTTGTTTTTGGTTAGTCAAAGCTAAAGTTAACGGCAATGGTTTTGTAAACCAACCCAAAGCAAAGATTCTCTCCTTGCCCATAGGAGACTTTCAGGTTGAGGCCGGGATGCATTCGGGTTGAGGCCGGGATGCATTCGGGTTGAGGCCGGGATGCATTCGGGTTGAGGCCGGGGTGCATTCGGGTTGAGGCCGGGGTGCATTCGGGTTGAGGCCGGGGTGCATTCGGGTTGAGGCCGGGATGCATTCGGGTTGAGGCCGGGATGCATTCGGGTTGAGGCCGGGATGCATTCGGGTTGAGGCCGGGGTGCATTCGGGTTGAGGCCGGGGTGCATTCGGGTTGAGGCCGGGGTGCATTCGGGTTGAGGCCGGGGTGCATTCGGGTTGAGGCCGGGATGCATTCAGGTTGAGGCCGGGATGCATTCAGGTTGAGGCCGGGATGCATTCAGGTTGAGGCCGGGATGCATTCAGGTTGAGGCCGGGATGCATTCAGGTTGAGGCCGGCCGGGATGCATTCAGGTTGAGGCCGGCCGGGATGCATTCAGGTTGAGGCCGGCCGGGATGCATTCAGGTTGAGGCCGGCCGGGATGCATTCAGGTTGAGGCCGGCCGGGATGCATTCAGGTTGAGGCCGGCCGGGATGCATTCAGGGCGAGGCCGGGATGCATTCAGGGCGAGGCCGGGATGCATTCAGGGCGAGGCCGGGATGCATTCAGGTTGAGGCCGGGATGCATTCAGGTTGAGGCCGGGATGCATTCAGGTTGAGGCCGGGATGCATTCAGGGCGAGGACAAGTGATTTTGTATTTAGGGTGAATTAACCCTTTAATGAAGTGTGTTTCTGTGATTTTTTGTTGTTGTTGTTGACCTGTCCAGGTGGTGGGTAGGAACGTAATCCTGTTTGTGATCTTCGGTAGTCTGGAGGAGATGCAGAACAAAGCAGTGGTCTTCTTCGTCTTCTACCTCTGGAGCACCATAGAGATCTTCAGGTGACTCTACCTCTATAGTCAATATAGATCTACAGGTGACTCTACCTCTATAGTCAATATAGATCTACAGGTGACTCTACCTCTATAGTACAGTTAATATAGATCTACAGGTGACTCTACCTCTATAGTATAGTCAATAGAGATCTACAGGTGACTCTACCTCTATAGTCAATATAGATCTACAGGTGACTCTACCTCTATAGTCAATATAGATCTACAGGTGGCTCTACCTCTATAGTCAATATAGATCTACAGGTGACTCTACCTCTATAGTCAATATAGATCTACAGGTGACTCTACCTCTATAGTCAATATAGATCTTCAGGTGACTCTACCTCTATAGTCAATATAGATCTACAGGTGACTCTACCTCTATAGTCAATATAGATCTTCAGGTGACTCTACCTCTATAGTATAGTCAATATAGATCTACAGGTGACACTACCTCTATAGTCAATATAGATCTACAGGTGACTCTACCTCTATAGTACAGTTAATATAGATCTACAGGTGGCTCTACCTCTATAGTATAGTTAATATAGATCTACAGGTGACTCTACCTCTATAGTATAGTCAATATAGATCTACAGGTGACTACCTCTATAGTCAATATAGATCTACAGGTGACTCTACCTCTATAGTAAATATAGATCTACAGGTGACTCTACCTCTATAGTATAGTCAATATAGATCTACAGGTGACTCTACCTCTATAGTCAATATAGATCTACAGGTGACTCTACCTCTATAGTACAGTTAATATAGATCTACAGGTGACTCTACCTCTATAGTATAGTCAATAGAGATCTACAGGTGACTCTACCTCTATAGTCAATATAGATCTACAGGTGACTCTACCTCTATAGTCAATATAGATCTACAGGTGGCTCTACCTCTATAGTCAATATAGATCTACAGGTGACTCTACCTCTATAGTCAATATAGATCTACAGGTGACTCTACCTCTATAGTCAATATAGATCTTCAGGTGACTCTACCTCTATAGTCAATATAGATCTACAGGTGACTCTACCTCTATAGTCAATATAGATCTTCAGGTGACTCTACCTCTATAGTATAGTCAATATAGATCTACAGGTGACTCTACCTCTATAGTCAATATAGATCTTCAGGTGACTCTACCTCTATAGTCAATATAGATCTACAGGTGACTCTACCTCTATAGTCAATATAGATCTTCAGGTGACTCTACCTCTATAGTCAATATAGATCTACAGGTGACTCTACCTCTATAGTCAATATAGATCTTCAGGTGACTCTACCTCTATAGTATAGTCAATATAGATCTACAGGTGACACTACCTCTATAGTCAATATAGATCTACAGGTGACTCTACCTCTATAGTACAGTTAATATAGATCTACAGGTGGCTCTACCTCTATAGTATAGTTAATATAGATCTACAGGTGACTCTACCTCTATAGTATAGTCAATATAGATCTACAGGTGACTACCTCTATAGTCAATATAGATCTACAGGTGACTCTACCTCTATAGTAAATATAGATCTACAGGTGACTCTACCTCTATAGTATAGTCAATATAGATCTACAGGTGACTCTATAGTATAGTTAATATAGATCTACAGGTGGCTCTACCTCTATAGTATAGTCAATATAGATCTACAGGTGGCTCTACCTCTATAGTCAATATAGATCTACAGGTGGCTCTACCTCTATAGTAAATATAGATCTACAGGTGACTCTACCTCTATAGTATAGTCAATATAGATCTACAGGTGGCTCTACCTCTATAGTCAATATAGATCTACAGGTGACTCTACCTCTATAGTCAATATAGATCTACAGGTGACTCTACCTCTATAGTAAATATAGATCTACAGGTGACTCTACCTCTATAGTATAGTCAATATAGATCTACAGGTGGCTCTACCTCTATAGTCAATATAGATCTACAGGTGGCTCTACCTCTATAGTCAATATAGATCTACAGGTGACTCTACCTCTATAGTAAATATAGATCTACAGGTGACTCTACCTCTATAGTATAGTCAATATAGATCTACAGGTGGCTCTACCTCTATAGTCAATATAGATCTACAGGTGACTCTACCTCTATAGTCAATATAGATCTACAGGTGACTCTACCTCTATAGTTAATATAGATCTACAGGTGACTCTACCTCAATACAGCTCACATCCAGATAACGGCCAAAATAAAGGAAACACGACATAAAGTTGCTTCAATACACCTCCTCATAGATTCTACAGGTTCTGGAACTCTATTGGAGGGATGTGACATCGTTCTATTGGAGGGATGTGACATCGTTCTATTGGAGGGATGTGACTTCGTTCTATTGGAGGGATGTGACATCGTTCTATTGGAGGGATGTGACATCGTTCTATTGGAGGGATGTGACATCGTTCTATTGGAGGGATGTGACATCGTTCTATTGGAGGGATGTGACATCGTTCTATTGGAGGGATGTGACATCATTCTATTGGAGGGATGTGACATTATTCTTCCACCAGAAAATTCCATAATGTGGTGTTTTGTTGATGGCGGTGCACCATGTCAGGCTCTGCAACAGAATCTCCCAGAGGTGTTGAATTGGGTTGAGATCTGGAGACTGAAACGGCCAGGGTAAATGGTTTACGTTGTTTTCATGGGTTTTCCTTAACTCTTTTTCTATAACCTCAACTTTAGTCTCCTCACCTGCGATCGAAGTATCCTAAAGAGTGGTTCGGTGTTAGATATATGGTGTAAGGAAATTGTCATCAATCAATCAAATGTATTTATATAGCCCTTCTTACATCAGCTGATATCTCAAAGTGCTGTACAGAAACCCAGCCTAAAACCCCAAACAGCAAGTATTGCAGATGTAGAAGCACGGTGGCTAGGAAAAACTCCCTAGAAAGGCAGGAACCTAAGAGGAAACCTAGAGAGGAACCAGGCTCTGAGGGGAGGCCAGTCCTCTTCTGGCTGTGCCGGGTGGAGATTAGAAACCTAGAGAGGAACCAGGCTCCGAGGGGTTGCCAGTCCTCTTCTGGCTGTGCCGGGTGGAGATTAGAAACCTAGAGAGGAAACAGGCTCCGAGGGGTGGCCAGTCCTCTTCTGGCTGTGCCGGGTGGAGATTAGAAACTTAGAGAGGAACCAGGCTCTGAGGGGTGGCCAGTCCTCTTCTGGCTGTGCCGGGTGGAGATTAGAAACCTAGAGAGGAACCAGGCTCCGAGGGGTTGCCAGTCCTCTTCTGGCTGTGCCGGGTGGAGATTAGAAACCTAGAGAGGAAACAGGCTCCGAGGGGTGGCCAGTCCTCTTCTGGCTGTGCCGGGTGGAGATTAGAAACTTAGAGAGGAACCAGGCTCCGAGGGGTGGCCAATCCTCTTCTGGCTGTGCCGGGTGGAGATTAGAAACCTAGAGAGGAACCAGGCTCCGAGGGGTGGCCAGTCCTCTTCTGGCTGTGCCGGGTGGAGCTCCCATGAATGGACCAGCTAGTGAGGCTAGTTGTAACCATGAATGGACCAGCTTGTGAGGCTAGTTGTAACCATGAATGGACCAGCTAGTGAGACTAGTTGTAACCATGAATGGACCAGCTAGTGAGGCTAGTTGTAACCATGAATGGACCAGCTAGTGAGGCTAGTTGTAACCATGAATGGACCAGCTAGTGAGGCTAGTTGTAACTATGAATGGACATTTTATTACCAGCTAGTGAGGCTAGTTGTAACCATGAATGGACCAGCTAGTGAGGCTAGTTGTAACTATGAATGGACATTTTATTACCAGCTAGTGAGACTAGTTGTAACCATGAATGGACCAGCTAGTGAGACTAGTTGTAAGCATGAATGGATCAGCTAGTGAGGCTAGTTGTAACCATGAATGGACCAGCTAGTGAGGCTAGTTGTAACCATGAATGGACCAGCTAGTGAAGCTAGTTGTAACCATGAATGGACCAGCTAGTGAGACTAGTTGTAACCATGAATGGACCAGCTAGTGAGGCTAGTTGTAACCATGAATGGACCAGCTAGTGAGGCTAGTTGTAACCATGAATGGACCAGCTAGTGAGGCTAGTTGTAACCATGAATGGACATTATATTACCAGCTAGTGAGGCTAGTTGTAACCATGAATGGACCAGCTAGTGAGACTAGTTGTAACCATGAATGGACCAGCTAGTGAGGCTAGTTGTAACCATGAATGGACCAGCTAGTGAGGCTAGTTGTAACCATGAATGGACCAGCTAGTGAGGCTAGTTGTAACCATGAATGGACCAGCTAGTGAGGCTAGTTGTAACCATGAATGGACCAGCTAGTGAGGCTAGTTGTAACCATGAATGGACCAGCTAATGAGGCTAGTTGTAACCATGAATGTACCAGCTAGTGAGGCTAGTTGTAACCATGAATGGACCAGCTAGTGAGGCTAGTTGTAACCATGAATGGACCAGCTAGTGAGGCTAGTTGTAACCATGAATGGACCAGCTAGTGAGGCTAGTTGTAACCATGAATGGACCAGCTAGTGAGGCTAGTTGTAACCATGAATGGACCAGCTAGTGAGACTAGTTGTAACCATGAATGGACCAGCTAGTGAGGCTAGTTGTAACCGTGAATGGACCAGCTAGTGAGGCTAGTTGTAACCGTGAATGGACCAGCTAGTGAGGCTAGTTGTAACCGTGAATGGACCAGCTAGTGAGGCTAGTTGTAACCGTGAATGGACCAGCTAGTGAGGCTAGTTGTAACCGTGAATGGACCAGCTAGTGAGGCTAGTTGTAACCGTGAATGGACCAGCTAGTGAGGCTAGTTGTAACCGTGAATGGACCAGCTAGTGAGGCTAGTTGTAACCGTGAATGGACCAGCTAGTGAGGCTAGTTGTAACCATGAATGGACCAGCTAGTGAGACTAGTTGTAAGCATGAATGGACATTATATTACCAGCTAGTGAGGCTAGTTGTAACCATGAATGGACCAGCTAGTGAGGCTAGTTGTAAGCATTTCGCAGGTACCCGTTTTACACGTTGGCCTGCACTGTATTGCAGCCGTCTCACTAATGCTGTTACTGTTGTTATTTGCCTGTTCTACATGAAGACCTGCATTGTATTGCTGTTTTGTTGTCTGTCCCAGGTATCCATTCTACATGTTGACCTGCATTGTATTGCTGTTTTGTTGTCTGTCCCAGGTATCCATTCTACATGTTGACCTGCATTGTATTGCTCCCTGCTTGTGAATGATGCTAAATAAACCTGTTGTTTTGTCGTCTGTCCCAGGTATCCATTCTACATGTTGACCTGCATTGTATTGCTCACTGCTTGTGAATGATGCTAAATAAACCTGTTGTTTTGTCGTCTGTCCCAGGTATCCATTCTACACGTTGACCTGCATTGTATTGCTCACTGCTTGTGAATGATGCTAAATAAACCTGTTGTTTTGTCGTCTGTCCCAGGTATCCATTCTACATGTTGACCTGCATTGTATTGCTCACTGCTTGTGAATGATGCTAAATAAACCTGTTGTTTTGTCGTCTGTCCCAGGTATCCATTCTACCTGTTGACCTGCATTGTATTGCTCCCTGCTTGTGAATGATGCTAAATAAACCTGTTGTTTTGTCGTCTGTCCCAGGTATCCATTCTACATGTTGACCTGCATTGTATTGCTCACTGCTTGTGAATGATGCTAAATAAACCTGTTGTTTTGTCGTCTGTCCCAGGTATCCATTCTACACGCTGGCCTGCATTGTATTGCTCACTGCTTGTGAATGATGCTAAATAAACCTGTTGTTTTGTCGTCTGTCCCAGGTATCCATTCTACATGCTGGCCTGCATCGACACAGACTGGAAGCTGCTGACCTGGCTCAGATACTCCATCTGGATGCCCCTCTACCCTCTGGGGGTGCTAGCAGAGGGTCAGTGGACCTGTCACACACACACACCACACACCACACACACACACACACACACACACACACACCACACACACACTCCTCAGAGAGCTCTATGCCTGCTATATTCACTTATTGTAAATTGTATGTAAATAATTGTGGTATGATGTTTGTAGTCAAACAAGATATTACTTAGTTTATTACCAAGATATCCGAGTGTTGCTATGTATTCCTGTCTGTCCTGTCTGTTTCCTCTTAGCTATCGCTGTGATCCAGTCCCTGCCTATCTTCGATGAGACCCGTCTGTACAGCATCCCTCTACCTACGGTCCTGGGCTCATCCTTCAGCTTTTCCTTCACTCTGAAGATCTACCTGGCCCTCATGTTCCTCGGTCAGTTAGTACCACCCTCTGACCCCACCCTCTAACCCCACCCTCTGACCCCACCCTCTAACCCCACCCTCTGACCCCACCCTCTAACCCCACCCTCTAAACCCATACACTAACCCTCTCTCTACCCCTCCACCCTAACCCTCTCTCCACCCTAACCCTCTCTCTACCCTAAGCCTCTACCCTAACCCTCCACCCTAACCCTCCACCCTATAACCCTCTACCCTAACCCTCTACCCTAACCCTCTACCCTAACCCTCCACCCCTACTCACCCTAACCCTCTACCCTAACCCTCTACCCTAACCCTCTACCCTAACCCTCCACCCTAACCCTCCACCGTAACCCTCTACCCTAACCCTCTACCCTAACCCTCTACCCTAACCCTCTACCCTAACCCTCTACTCACCCTAACCCTCTACCCTAACCCTCTACCCTAACCCTCCACCCTAACCCTCCACCCTAACCCTCCACCCTAACCCTCTACCCTAACCCTCTACCCCTAACCCTCTACCCTAACCCTCTCTCTGACCCTCTCTCTGACCCTCTCTCTAACCCTCTACCTAACCCTCTACCCTAACCCTCTACCCTAACCCTCTCTCTGACCCTCTCTCTAACCCTCTACCCTAACCCTCTCTCTGACCCTCTTTCTGACCCTCTCTCTGACCCTCCAGCTGTATCTATCTGTCATGTTTCAGGATCTGTTAATGTCTCTAAGGGAGAAACATTCACTTTGGGTCAAAATACGATTTGTTTTCTTACAGTATATTTGCTTGGACTTGTCTTTCTGGCCAAGTGGATGGAGTTTTCACTTAACAAACATTTTAAATGATAAAAAGTAGTTTTTTTCTTCCCAGGTCTGTTCATCAACTTCCGCCACCTGTTTCGCCAGAGGAGGAGACGAATGCGCTCCAGGAAGAGGAAAAATAACTAACGGATAGAAAGATACACCTCACGATCTCTCCAGTCTCACTGCTGGTTGCCTTTTCACACCTCTCCTCTCCTCACACCTCTCTCTCTCTTCTCTCCTCTCCTCTCCTTACACCTCTCTTCTCTCCTCACCTCACCCCTCTGTCCTCGCTCTCTTCTCTCCTTACCTCACACCTCCGTCCTCTCTCTCTTCTCTCCTCACCTCACACCTCTGTCCTCTCTCTTCTCTCCTCACCTCACACCTCTGTCCTCTCTCTCTTCTCTCCTCACCTCACACCTCTGTCCTCTCTCTCTTCTCTCCTCACCTCACACCTCTGTCCTCTCTCTCTTCTCTCCTCACCTCACCCCTCTGTCCTCTCTCTCTTCTCTCCCCACCTCACACCTCTGTCCTCTCTCTTCTCTCCTCACCTCACACCTCTGTCCTCTCTCTCCTCTCCTCTCTTCTCTCCTCTCACACCTCTCTTCTCTCCTCTCTCCTCTGTCCTCTCTCTCCTCTCTCACCTCTCTTCTCTCCTCCACTGATAAACAACCAACCACATCCTCCTCTTCTATTTTCCTGTGGATGTACCTCCTCTAACAGACACTTATCTTCCTCACCCAGTCCTTCAGAGGTACCTCCTCTAACACAAACACTCATTTTCCTCACCCAGTCTGTCCTTCAGAGGTACCTCCTCTAACACAAACACTCATTTTCCTCACCCAGTCTGTCCATCAGAGGTACCTCCTCTAACACAAACCCTTCCCTTCCTCACCCAGTCTGTCCATCAGAGGTACCTCCTCTAACACAAACCCTTCCCTTCCTCACCCAGTCTGTCCATCAGAGGTACCTCCTCTAACACAAACCCTTCCCTTCCTCACCCAGTCTGTCCATCAGAGGTACCTCCTCTAACACAAACACTCATCTTCCTCACCCAGTCTGTCCATCAGAGGTACCTCCTCTAACACAAACACTCATCTTCCTCACCCAGTCTGTCCATCAGAGGTACCTCCTCTAACACTAACACTCATCTTCCTCACCCAGTCTGTCCATCAGAGGTACCTCCTCTAACAGACACTTCTCTTCCTCACCCAGTCTGTCCTTCAGAGGTACCTCCTCTAACACAAACACTCATCTTCCTCACCCAGTCTGTCCATCAGAGGTACCTCCTCTAACACTAACACTCTTCTTCCTCACCCAGTCCTTCAGAGGTACCTCCTCTAACACAAACACTCATTTTCCTCACCCAGTCTGTCCATCAGAGGTACCTCCTCTAACACAAACACTCATCTTCCTCACCCAGTCTGTCCATCAGAGGTACCTCCTCTAACACAAACACTCATCTTCCTCACCCAGTCTGTCCATCAGAGGTACCTCCTCTAACACAAACCCTTCCCTTCCTCACCCAGTCTGTCCATCAGAGGTACCTCCTCTAACACTAACACTCATCTTCCTCACCCAGTCTGTCCATCAGAGGTACCTCCTCTAACACTAACACTCATCTTCCTCACCCAGTCTGTCCATCAGAGGTATCTCCTCTAACACAAACCCTTCCCTTCCTCACCCAGTCTGTCCATCAGAGGTACCTCCTCTAACACAAACACTCATCTTCCTCACCCAGTCTGTCCATCAGAGGTACCTCCTCTAACACAAACACTCATCTTCCTCACCCAGTCTGTCCATCAGAGGTACCTCCTCTAACACAAACACTCATCTTCCTCACCCAGTCTGTCCATCAGAGGTACCTCCTCTAACACAAACACTCATCTTCCTCACCCAGTCTGTCCATCAGAGGTACCTCCTCTAACACAAACACTCATCTTCCTCACCCAGTCTGTCCATCAGAGGTACCTCCTCTAACACAAACACTCATCTTCCTCACCCAGTCTGTCCATCAGAGGTACCTCCTCTAACACAAACACTCATCTTCCTCACCCAGTCTGTCCATCAGAGGTACCTCCTCTAACACAAACACTCATCTTCCTCACCCAGTCTGTCCATCAGAGGTACCTCCTCTAACACAAACACTCATCTTCCTCACCCAGTCTGTCCATCAGAGGTACCTCCTCTAACACAAACCCTTCCCTTCCTCACCCAGTCTGTCCATCAGAGGTACCTCCTCTAACACAAACCCTTCCCTTCCTCACCCAGTCTGTCCATCAGAGGTACCTCCTCTAACACAAACACTCATCTTCCTCACCCAGTCTGTCCATCAGAGGTACCTCCTCTAACACAAACACTCATCTTCCTCACCCAGTCTGTCCATCAGAGGTACCTCCTCTAACACAAACCCTTCCCTTCCTCACCCAGTCTGTCCATCAGAGGTACCTCCTCTAACACTAACACTCATCTTCCTCACCCAGTCTGTCCATCAGAGGTACCTCCTCTAACACAAACACTCATCTTCCTCACCCAGTCTGTCCATCAGAGGTACCTCCTCTAACACAAACCCTTCCCTTCCTCACCCAGTCTGTCCATCAGAGGTACCTCCTCTAACACAAACACTCATCTTCCTCACCCAGTCTGTCCATCAGAGGTACCTCCTCTAACACAAACAAGTGCATTCAATTCACACCCTCTTTTTATGATTTATATCCATGTCATACTATTAGTATTAACAGATACATGTCATACTGTTAGTATTAACAGATACATGTCATACTGTTAGTATTAACAGATACATGTCATACTATTAGTATTAACAGATACATGTCATACTGTTAGTATTAACAGATACATGTCATACTGTTAGTATTAACAGATACATGTCATACTGTTAGTATTGACAGATACATGTCATACTGTTAGTATTAACAGATACATGTCATACTGTACTGTTAGTATTAACAGATACATGTCATACTGTTAGTATTAACAGATACATGTCATACTGTACTGTTAGTATTAACAGATACATGTCATACTGTACTGTTAGTATTAACAGATACATGTCATACTGTTAGTATTAACAGATACATGTCATACTGTTAGTATTAACAGATACATGTCATACTGTTAGTATTAACAGATACATGTCATACTGTACTGTTAGTATTAACAGATACATGTCATACTGTACTGTTAGTATTAACAGATACATGTCATACTGTTAGTATTGACAGATACATGTCATACTGTTAGTATTAACAGATACATGTCATACTGTACTGTTAGTATTAACAGATACATGTCATACTGTTAGTATTAACAGATACATGTCATACTGTTAGTATTAACAGATACATGTCATACTGTACTGTTAGTATTAACAGATACATGTCATACTGTTAGTATTAACAGATACATGTCATACTGTACTGTTAGTATTAACAGATACATGTCATACTGTACTATTAGTATTAACAGATACATGTCATACTGTTAGTATTGACAGATGCATGTCATACTGTTAGTATTAACAGATACATGTCATACTGTACTGTTAGTATTAACAGATACATGTCATACTGTTAGTATTAACAGATACATGTCATACTGTACTGTTAGTATTAACAGATACATGTCATACTGTACTATTAGTATTAACAGATACATGTCATACTGTACTGTTAGTATTAACAGATACATGTCATACTGTTAGTATTGACAGATACATGTCATACTGTACTGTTAGTATTAACAGATACATGTCATACTGTACTGTTAGTATTAACAGATACATGTCATACTGTACTGTTAGTATTAACAGATACATGTCATACTGTACTGTTAGTATTAACAGATACATGTCATACTGTACTATTAGTATTAACAGATACATGTCATACTGTACTGTTAGTATTAACAGATACATGTCATACTGTTAGTGTTAACAGATACATGTCATACTGTTAGTATTAACAGATACATGTCATACTGTTAGTATTAACAGATACATGTCATACTGTTAGTATTAACAGATACATGTCATACTGTTAGTATTAACAGATACATGTCATACTGTACTGTTAGTATTAACAGATACATGTCATACTGTACTGTTAGTATTAACAGATACATGTCATACTGTACTGTTAGTATTAACAGATACATGTCATACTGTACTGTTAGTATTAACAGATACATGTCATACTGTTAGTATTAACAGATACATGTCATACTGTTAGTATTAACAGATACATGTCATACTGTTAGTATTAACAGATACATGTCATACTGTTAGTATTGACAGATACATGTCATACTGTTAGTATTAACAGATACATGTCATACTGTACTGTTAGTATTGAAGGAGCCGTACTATAAACGGTTCTAGCGTCTCTTGGCCAGACTAAACAACTTGTGTATTTTCTGAATTCCATTTTGCATCTCATGTAATCCTCATAATGGACCTGCCTTCAGTTTGAATTCAGGAAGTGAAATGAAAACTGCCCATTGTATTCTATGAAGAGTGTTTTCAAATCACTCTTTTTATTTTGGATCCACTGTAATGACTTGACTGAATAGAACTGAATTGACTCTGACTCTGTTACAGTCATTGATAGAACAGTCATGTTGCACTTCACTACTGTCCCATCTGACCATGAGTCAGCGTCAGGCCTAATGCTATACATTGTTTTGTTATAAGTTTTATTTATTTTTTTAAAGGCCCAGTGCAGTCAGAAATATGTATTTATATATATTTCTACACTATGAGGTTGGAATAACACTGTGAAATTGTGAACATTATCATAATGTCCTTTTTAGTGTAAGAGTTGTTTGAATAGACTGACATTTCAGTCTGTTTTGGCAGGATGGAGTTTTGGCCTTCCACGGTGACATCACTATGGGGTGAATTAGTTAATAGACCAATAAGAAAGAGAGTTCTAAAACCCCTCTGCCAATAACAGCACAGTTTTCAGTTTTCCCCCTCCCCACTCAGACCACTCCCAGACAGACCTAGCTAAATTGTTGCTTGAGAAATTGCCCGTTGTTAAGAATCTACTTTTTGTTTATTTAGTGACCATTTTAATTAAAATCACAGTAAGGTACTTCATTGTTACCCAGGAATGATTTGATATTGACATAAAAAAAAAAAAATGCTTTATTCCTAAAATAACTTTTGTATGCCAACAGTGTTTCTCATGCAGTAATAGAATCAAGCTGCATTCTGGGATGTAAGCTACTGTATTCTCCAGTGATGTTTATAGTCCCCGTGATATCTACTATCTCCATCATGCCATCCTTGCTGTGTTGTTCAAAGGCTCACTGATCTGTGTCTGATGACATGGTTAGAGTTGCGTCCCGACTCTCCACACTTCTCCTAGAGTGTGCTCTTGCACACTTCCTGTCATCGAAACAGACAAAGAGAACCGGTCAGAGCCCAGAACCTCAGGGAAATGGACGTTGTTAGAGAATTAAGGGAAGAGGATCACTGTCTGGAATCATGTGTTTTATTAGAAGGTTTTGAATGGTTGAAGGATAAATTATAATGTGTGATATTATAATAACCAATAAAGTTGTGTGAAATAAAGTGAATATCTGTAGTTCTTTATGAAAAGAGCATAGCTGGTGATGTGAATAAAAGCCCATAATTATATAGGTGTCCTTAATCTCCTCATAATAACCTCTTTATATAGGTGTCCTTTATCTCCTCATAATAACCTCTTTATATAGGTGTCCTTTATCTCCTCATAATAACCCCTTTATATAGGTGTCCTTTATCTCCTCATAATAACCCCTTTATATAGGTGTCCTTTATCTCCTCATAATAACCCCTTTATATAGGTGTCCTTTATCTCCTCATAATAACCCCTTTATATAGGTGTCCTTTATCTCCTCATAATAACCCCTTTATATAGGTGTCCTTTATCTCCTCATAATAACCCCTTTATATAGGTGTCCTTTATCTCCTCATAATAACCTCTTTATATAGGTGTCCTTTATCTCATAATAACCCCTTTATATAGGTGTCCTTTATCTCCTCATAATAACCCCTTTATATAGGTGTCCTTTATCTCCTCATAATAACCTCTTTATATAGGTGTCCTTTATCTCCTCATAATAACCTCTTTATATAGGTGTCCTTTATCTCATAATAACCCCTTTATATAGGTGTCCTTTATCTCCTCCTAATAACCTCTTTATATAGGTGTCCTTTATCTCCTCATAATAACCCCTTTATATAGGTGTCCTTTATCTCCTCATAATAACCCCTTTATATAGGTGTCCTTTATCTCCTCATAATAACCCCGTTATATAGGTGTCCTTTATCTCCTCATAATAACCCCTTTATATAGGTGTCCTTTATCTCCTCATAATAACCCCTTTATATAGGTGTCCTTTATCTCCTCATAATAACCTCTTTATATAGGTGTCCTTTATCTCATAATAACCCCTTTATATAGGTGTCCTTTATCTCATAATAATAACCTCTTTATATAGGTGTCCTTTATCTCCTCATAATAACCCCTTTATATAGGTGTCCTTTATCTCCTCATAATAACCCCTTTATATAGGTGTCCTTTATCTCCTCATAATAACCCCTTTATATAGGTGTCCTTTATCTCCTCATAATAACCTCTTTATATAGGTGTCCTTTATCTCATAATAACCCCTTTATATAGGTGTCCTTTATCTCCTAATAACCCCTTTATATAGGTGTCCTTTATCTCATAATAACCCCTTTATATAGGTGTCCTTTATCTCCTCATAATAACCCCTTTATATAGGTGTCCTTTATCTCCTCATAATAACCTCTTTATATAGGTGTCCTTTATCTCATAATAACCCCTTTATATAGGTGTCCTTTATCTCTTCATAATAACCCCTTTATATAGGTGTCCTTTATCTCCTCATAATAACCCCTTTATATAGGTGTCCTTTATCTCCTAATAACCCCTTTATATAGGTGTCCTTTATCTCATAATAATCCCTTTATATAGGTGTCCTTTATCTCATAATAACCCCTTTATATAGGTGTCCTTTATCTCCTCATAATAACCCCTTTATATAGGTGTCCTTTATCTCCTCATAATAACCTCTTTATATAGGTGTCCTTTATCTCCTCATAATAACCCCTTTATATAGGTGTCCTTTATCTCCTCATAATAACCCCTTTATATAGGTGTCCTTTATCTCCTCATAATAACCTCTTTGTATAGGTGTCCTTTATCTCCTCATAATAACCCCGTTATATAGGTGTCCTTTATCTCCTCATAATAACCCCTTTATATACATTACCGTTCAAACGTTTGGGGTCACTTAGAAATGTCCTAGTTTTTGAAAGAAAAGCACATTTTTTCTGTCTATTAAAATAACATCAACTTGATTGAAAATACAGTGTAGACATGGTTAATGTTGTAAATGACTTCTGTAGCTGGAAACGTCAGATTTTTAATGGAACATCTACATAGGTGTGCAGAGGCCCATTATCAGCAACCATCACTCTGTGTTCCAATGGCACGTTGTGTTAGCTAATCCAAGTTTATCATTTTAAAAGGCTAATTGATCATTAGAAAACCCTTTTGCAATTATGTTAGCACAGCTGAAAACTGTTGTTCTATTCTGGTTAGAGCCAGTTCGCGTTGTTCTGTGAAGGGAGTAGTACACAGCGTTGTACGAGATCTTCAGTTTCTTAGCAATTTCTCGCATGTAATAGCCTTCATTTCTCAGAACATGAATAGACTGACGAGTTTCAGGAGAATGTACTTTGTTTCTGGCCATTTTGAGCCTGCAATCAAACCCACAAATGCTGATGCTCCAGATACTCAACTAGTCTACAGTTTTATTGCTTCTTTAAACAGCACAACAGTTTTCAGCTGTCCGTCTGTCTGTCTGTCTATATATCTGCCTGCTTGTCTGCCTGTCTACCTGCCTGTTGGCTTTTCTGTCTGCCTGTCTGCCTTTGTCTGCCTGTCTGTCTGCCTTTCTGCCTGTATATCTGCCTGTATATCTGCCTGTCTGTCTGCCTTTCTGCCTGTCTTTCTGCCTGTCTGTCTGTCTGCCTGTCTGTCTGTCTGTCTGTATATCTGCCTGCTTGTCTGCCTGTCTGCCTGTCTACCTGCCTGTTGGCCTTTCTGTCTGCCTGTCTGCCTTTCTGTCTGCCTGTCTGTCTGTCTGCCTGTCTGTTTGCCTGTATATCTGCCTATCTGTCTGCCTTTCTGCCTGTCTGTCTGCCTTTTTGCCTGTCTTTCTGCCTGTCTGTCTGTCTGCCTTTCTGCCTGTCTTTCTGCCTGTCTACCTGCCTGTAGGCCTTTCTGTCTGCCTTTCTGTCTACATGCCTGTCTGTCTGTGTCTATAAAGGAGCACTCTGCCTGTCTGTCTGTGTGCATAAAGGAGCACTCTTCAGAATTGTAATTATGCCTTGCCAACCCTCCTTCCACTTCAGCGCGCAAACATGGTTGGTTTTTGCTCAGCGTTGGTGGTTGGAGACACTGCATGCACTTGGCGGATTATGAACAAATGAATAGGAATGCATTGAATTTGAAGCAGTTTAAACGTGTTCGTGAGAATGTGAGAGATTGTGTGAACACCTAACCTAATCCTCTTAAAAGACTGCAGGTATTATGCTGAGCCGTAGAGAGGAGGTGTGAGCTGTCATCCTGCGGTGCGCCCTTGTAGCCGCTCACCAAAAACTAGAGTCAGCATCTCTCAACCAATCCCTTTACCTTAGCGCACACAGCTGGAGAGAGACCTCGCGTCTAGAACACCTCTATCACAACAACTCAGCGATTAAAGGTACGTTTTTATTAACAATTGAAAAAGGGTTAAGTATGGTTTACAGATGTTTTACAGAGAAGGGATTTAAGCTACAATAATCGTCATTGACCTTGTGGAAGCCCCGGATACTTGTCAATGACTCCATATCGGGCACTGTTTCTTGCCTGGAATTTCCCCACGAAATTCAGTTAAATGTATCATTATTTTCGTTTCTTAATTCTTAACCCGACCCACCTAGATACACACGTGAAAATGAAATGGTTGGTTGAACGTTTGGAATGAATCAAATCGCGTATGTTGTCTCGACTCGAGGAGCGCATATCAGCACGTTCATGACCCGCGCACGTCAATGAAAAGTAGGGCCCCACATAATGATATTTTCTACTTAATTCGCTGTTTTTTTTTATTTTAATTGTCATTTGTACATTAACTACATTTGCTGCATTTCATTACACGTGTCATTTAATCTGTGCAGCCCTTCGGAGAGCAGAGTACCTGCAATTATGTAGCCATAGTAACAGGTGGCTGTATCCCATCCTCCGCGCTCCTGCGACTCCCTTCACGTGAACGCGCGCCCTTATAATAAACCCTTCTAATAATCCCAGTAGTGTTTTTATTAGTATTTGATTACATTATTATGTCAAATGTATGACATGAGTTTTGCATTGTAGTCTAAACTGAGTGAATTATCTATTTATTTCCCCCCTTTTTTTACATTTTATATTTATAGTTTGGAGCTGGGACATCATGCCAGGACTATGACATTAAAACAGACTATGCTGAAGATGGGTGCTGACCGCTCACTGAACTGCATTATTTGGCTAACTAATGCTACTGGACCTGTTCCCATAAGCCTAACCATGCATCTGACACGGACCTAATAATCCGCTGTGGGAATCAAGACCACTCTGGCAGCGGTGAACAATGCATTTGCCACAAAGACGGAGACTCAATCGGAGTCGCATCCTCTTCTTCCTCTCTGGTGTATTACTGTGCTGCGTCTACACCGTGACGTTCAAGGCCCGGCTGCAGGAGCCACGGGTGGCCCGCCAGGCCGCTGCAGAGGAGGACCCTGGGACAGCACTCCCGGTGGAAGGGGGCGGTAGTGATAGTAGTAGTGTTCTGGAGGTAGACACACGAGAGGTGGTGACCTCTAACCTCTCTAGCCTAACAGAGAGCTATGATGATGACGTCATCACCAGGGCTCCTACTGTGCTGGAGGGGGATGACGTCATCGTGATAACTGTCAACAGGACTGACATTAAGCACTGTATCTACGTAGAGGACCCTGAACCTGAGCCTCCGACTGAACCTCCTCCCACCTCCCCTCCTCCTAACACCACCACCTCCCCGGGTATCCCTGGAGTCCCCCACAGGAAGGGAGAGTACCCAGAGGACCTGTTCACAGTGGACCAGAGGAGGCAGGGCTGGGTGACCCTCCACATCCTGGGCATGGTCTACATGTTCGTCTCCCTCGCCATCGTCTGTGACGAGTTCTTCGTCCCGGCGCTCGGCGTCATCACCGTGAAGCTCGACATCTCCGACGACGTCGCCGGGGCAACCTTCATGGCTGCAGGAGGCTCCGCCCCCGAACTGTTCACCTCTCTGATTGGCGTGTTCATCTCCCATAGCAACGTGGGCATCGGGACAATCGTGGGGTCAGCGGTGTTTAACATCCTGTTTGTCATCGGGATGTGTGCCATCTTCTCCAGGGAGATGCTCCACCTCACCTGGTGGCCCCTGTTCAGAGACGTCTCCTTCTACATCATAGGTAATAATAATTATTATTATAACAATAATAATATCATTTGACAGATAATAGGTAGAGAATAGTAGGTTTTTCCAGAAATCCCGGTTTGTAGACTCCCGGAATCAGGAGGGAATAAACAAGACATCTGGAATACTCCCATCCCGGATTTCTGGAAAACCTGGGAATTTTGGGGGAAAGTACATACTTTAAAAGGTGCTTACCTTGGAGCCAACAGTCGATCCCACTGAAATGGGTTCATTGCATCCTATAGTTTTCCCCTTATAGTGAACTATATAGGTACATACACTCAGAAACGTGCTATCTAGAACCAAACAGGGTTCTGCGGCTGTCCCCATAGGAGAAAACTTGTAGGTTCCACGTGGAACCCCTTTCCACAGAGGGTTCTACTATTGTGACAGCAGCAGAACGCTTTTGCACTCTGGCCAAAAGTAGTGCACTATATAGGAAATAGGGCTCTGGTCTATAGTAGTACCACTATATAGGGAATAGGGCTCTGGTCTATAGTAGCACTACTATATAGGGAATAGGGTTCTGGTCTATAGTAGTGCACTATTTAGGGAATAGGGCTCTGGTCTATAGTAGTGCCACTATATAGGGAATAGGGCTCTGGTCTATAGTAGTACCACTATATAGGGAATAGGATGCCATTTGGACACATCCTCTCCTCTCTCCTAGACCTGATCATGCTGATCGTGTTCATCCTGGACAACACTATCATGTTCTCATATTTCTTGCCCTCCTCCTCTTCCTGCCCCTCCACCACCTCTCCCACCCCGTCCTCCTCCACCTCTCCCTCCTCGTCCTCCTCCTCCTTCCTCCTCTACCTCCTTCTTTACCTTCCTCCCCCTCCCCCCCTTCCTCCTCCCCCTCCTCCTTCCTCCTCTCCCTCCTCCCTCCTCTTCTTCTCCTTCCTCCTCCTCCTCCTCCCTCTCTTCCTCTTCCTCCCCCTCCTCCTCCTCCTCCACCCCTTCCTCCTCCTCCTCACCCTGCTCCTCCTCCTCCTCCTCCTCCTCCATCATAGATCTGATCATGCTGATCGTGTTCTTCTTGGACAACACCATCATGTGGTGGGAGAGCGTAATGCTGGTGTCAGGTTACGTGGCCTACGTCTGCTTCATGAAGTTCAACGTGCAGATCGAACACTTCGTCAAGACGCAGATCAACAAACACAAGAGCATCGTCAAGATCATCATGCCAGAGGAGGAGGAGGAGAAGGAACCCAAGAAGGTTGGTAGTGTTGTTGGGACTTTGTTAGGCAGTTTTGGTGAAGCAAAAAGACAGATAGACAGGTAGGTAGGCAGACAGAGAGGCTGACAGACAGGCAGACAGACAGACAGGCAGCCAGAGTGGCTGACAGACAGGCAGGCAGGCAGGCAGGCAGGCAGGCAGGCAGGCAGGCAGGCAGGCAGGCAGGCAGGCAGGCAGGCAGGCAGGCAGACAGGCAGACAGGCAGACAGGCAGACAGGCAGACAGACAGACAGACAGACAGACAGACAGACAGACAGACAGACAGACAGACAGAGAAAACTACCAAAAAACAATTTTTTGTTGCGACCTTTTTCCACATTTCAGGCTTCAAACATAAAGATATAAAACTGTATTTTTTTGTGAAGAATCAACAACAAGTGGGACACAATCATGAAGTGGAACGACATTTATTGGATATTTCAAACTTTTTTAACAAATCAAAAACTGAAAAATTGGGCGTGCAAAATTATTCAGCCCCTTTACTTTCAGTGCAGCAAACTCTCTCCAGAAGTTCAGTGAGGATCTCTGAATGATCCAATGTTGACCTAAATGACTAATGATGATAAATACAATCCACCTGTGTGTAATCAAGTCTCCGTATAAATGCACCTGCACTGTGATAGTCTCAGAGGTCCGTCAAAAGCGCAGAGAGCATCATGAAGAACAAGGAACACACCAGGCAGGTCCGAGATACTGTTGTGAAGAAGTTTAAAGCCGGATTTGGATACAAAAAGATTTCCCAAGCTTTAAACATCCCAAGGAGCACTGTGCAAGCGATAATATTGAAATGGAAGGAGTATCAGACCACTGCAAATCTACCAAGACCTGGCAGTCCCTCTAAACTTTCAGCTCATACAAGGAGAAGACTGATCAGAGATGCAGCCAAGAGGCCCATGATCACTCTGGATGAACTGCAGAGATCTACAGCTGAGGTGGGAGACTCTGTCCATAGGACAACAATCAGTCGTATATTGCACAAATCTGGCCTTTATGGAAGAGTGGCAAGAAGAAAGCCATTTCTTAAAGATATCCATAAAAAGTGTCGTTTAAAGTTTGCCACAAGCCACCTGGGAGACACACCAAACATGTGGAAGAAGGTGCTCTGGTCAGATGAAACCAAAATTGAACTTTTTGGCAACAATGCAAAACGTTATGCTTGGCGAAAAAGCAACACAGCTCATCACCCTGAACACACCATCCCCACTGTCAAACATGGTGGTGGCAGCATCATGGTTTGGGCCTGCTTTTCTTCAGCAGGGACAGGGAAGATGGTTAAAATTGATGGGAAGATGGATGGAGCCAAATATGGGACCATTCTGGAAGAAAACCTGATGGAGTCTGCAAAAGACCTGAGACTGGGACGGAGATTTGTCTTCCTACAAGACAATGATCCAAAACATAAAGCAAAATCTACAATGGAATGGTTCAAAAATAAACATATCCAGGTGTTAGAATGGCCAAGTCAAAGTCCAGACCTGAATCCAATCGAGAATCTGTGGAAAGAACTGAAAACTGCTGTTCACAAATGCTCTCCATCCAACCTCACTGAGCTCGAGCTGTTTTGCAAGGAGGAATGGGAAAAAATGTCAGTCTCTCGATGTGCAAAACTGCTAGACATACCCCAAGCGACTTACAGCTGTAATCGCAGCAAAAGGTGGCGCTACAAAGTATTAACTTAAGGGGGCTATATAATTTTGCACTCCCAATTTTTCAGTTTTTGATTTGTTAAAAAAGTTTTAAATATCCAATAAATGTCGTTCCACTTCATGATTGTGTCCACTTCTTGTTGATTCTTCACAAAAAAATACAGTTTTATATCTTTATGTTTGAAGCCTGAAATGTGGCAAAAGGTCGCAAAGTTCAAGGGGCCGAATACTTTCGCAAGGCACTGTAAATACTAGAAAAGCCCATTGTAATATCACCCAGGACCCAGACCCTCGCTGGTCCAGTCCATGAGAGACAATACCACCCAGGACCCAGACCCTCTCTGGTCCAGTCCATGAGAGACAATACCACCCAGGACCCAGACCCTCTCTGGTCCAGTCCATGAGAGACAATACCACCCAAGACCCAGACCCTCTCTGGTCCAGTCCATGAGAGACAATACCACCCAGGACCCAGACCCTCTCTGGTCCAGTCCATGAGAGACATTATCACCCAGGACCCAGACCCTCTCTGGTCCAGTCCATGAGAGACAATACCACCCAGGACCCAGACCCTCTCTGGTCCAGTCCATGAGAGACAATACCACCCAGGACCCAGACCCTCTCTGGTCCAGTCCATGAGAGACAATACCACCCAGGACCCAGACCCTCTCTGGTCCAGTCCATGAGAGACATGGAATGGTTGATTCACTGGACTGTCATCAGAGCCTGTGTGTGTGTGTGTGTGTGTGTGTGCGTGCGTGCGTGCGAGAGAGAGTAGGGGAGAGAGGGAGAGAGAGTGAGTGTGTGTGTGTGTGTGTGTGAGAGAGTAGGGGAGAGAGGGAGAGAGAGAGTGAGAGTGAGAGTGTGTGTGTGTGTGTGTGTGAGAGAGTGAGAGTGAGAGTGTGTGTGTGGCAGCCAGACTCGGCAGCCTTTGATGATTGGGACTGAATCCCTGAAAGGATCCCAGGTGTCAGAGCCCAGCGTAGGGGAGCATGGGTCAGAGGGAGACCAGGGGGGGGGGGGGGGGGGGGGGGGGGTGATGTAATGCTGATGAGATGTAAAGTAATGTCAGCCATCAGTTTGTCATTGTCACACTGAAGGAGTGTATTATTCAGCTAAATCACACACCCGGTGCCAGTCACCGTGTATCTCTAGTCACGGTCATCTGAATATCAATTCTCTGTGTTTCATTGTATATTCTCTTTGGCAGACAAAGCTGTAGCAGGGCATTATTGTCCAAACCAGTAGAAACAAATAGCACCCTACCCACTTCAACGCCACAGGAGGTTGGTGGCTCCTTAATTGGGGAGGACGGGCCCGTGGTAACGGCTGGAGCGGAGTCAGTTGAATGGTATCAAATACATTCAATTAAAAAAACATTAAAATATATAAATTTTTGCTTAATTTAACCAGGAAACGCACATTGAGAACCAAGAGTCTCTTTTTTTCAAGGGAGACCAGGCCAAGAAGACAACAGCAATCAATACATGACATCATTAAAACATACAACAACACAACACATGACATCATTAAAACATACAACAACACAATACATGACATCATTAAAACATACAACAACACAACAACACAACAACATGATCCAGCCTGGTTAGGAGCCGTTCCATTCGTTCCGTCACAAGTCATTATTATGAGCCGTCCTCCCCCCAGCAGCCTCCACTGCTAAACACACAGGACACTGATGACCACACAGGACACTGATGAACACACAGGACACTGATGACCACACAGGACACTGATGACCACACAGGACACTGATGAACACACAGGACACTGATGAACACACAGGACACTGATGACCACACAGGACACTGATGACTACACAGGACACTGATGACCACACAGGACACTGATGACCACACAGGACACTGATGACCACACAGGACACTGATGACCACACAGGACACTGATGACCACACAGGACACTGATGAACACACAGGACACTGATGACCACACAGGACACTGATGACCACACAGGACACTGATGACCACACAGGACACTGATGACTACACAGGACACTGATGACCACACAGGACACTGATGACCACACAGGACACTGATGAACACACAGGACACTGATGAACACACAGGACACTGATGACCACACAGGACACTGATGACTACACAGGACACTGATGACTACACAGGACACTGATGACCACACAAGACACTGATGACCACACAGGACACTAATGACCACACAGGACACTGATGACCACACAGGACACTGATGAACACACAGGACACTGATGACCACACAGGACACTGATGACCACACAGGACACCGATGACCACGCAGGACACCGATAACCACGCAGGGCACTGATGAACACACAGGACACCGATGACCACACAGGACACTGATGACTACACAGGACACTGATGACCACACAGGACACTGATGACCACACAGGACACTGATGAACACACAGGACACTGATGACCACACAGGACACTGATGACCACACAGGACACTGATGACCACACAGGACACTGATGACCACACAGGACACCGATGACCACGCAGGACACCGATAACCACACAGGGCACTGATGAACACACATGACACGGATGACCACACAGGACACCGATGACCACACAGGACACCGATGACCATACAGGACACCGATGACCACACAGCATACCCTTCTTCAGTTGTCAAAGCTTCATTTGTAGCCTACATGTTACGTTATGCTAAATGATAGCGTTTGTTTGTCAATGGCCCTCGACAACAGACTACCAACCAGCTAACACAGACAGACAGACAGACAGACAGACAGACAGACAGACAGAGCGGCTGGACCGGGTTTGGTCCTGTTTCTGACATTTAGGAACAGTGATTGACCACACCCAACCTCCTTGCGACTGCCTTTGACGTTGCTTATCAGCCAGACTCCCATCTGGCTTAGCAGCCTTTTACATCTCTATACACAGATCATCACATCACCATCTTTGACCGTTTGATCATTTCCCTTATATTGTCTTTTCCGTCCGTCCGTCCGTCCGTCCCCTGGGTTGTGAGCACCCTGGAGGTCGCCCCCATGGAATCAGGAATTTGAATACTAGAATGGTGATGAATGTTCTTATGATGCGATAAAGGTCAGCCATTTTGGTCAGGGAGTTGGTCCACCCTGGTTTCCCAGTGCTGTGATAAGATAGTGTAAAATAATGAATGTGAAGAATGTACCTGCGTTGTATGTTGTTAGCTAGCTAGCCAGTTTTAGAAGAATGTACCTGCGCTGTATGTTGTTAGCTAGCTAGCCAGTTTTAGAAGAATGTACAGTGCCTTGCGAAAGTATTCGGCCCCCTTGAACTTTGCGACCTTTTGCCACATTTCAGGCTTCAAACATAAAGATATAAAACTGTATTTTTTGTGAAAAATCAACAACAAGTGGGACACAATCATGAAGTGGAACGACATTTATTGGATATTTCAAACTTTTTTAACAAATCAAAAACTGAAAAATTGGGCGTGCAAAATTATTCAGCCCCTTTACTTTCAGTGCAGCAAACTCTCTCCAGAAGTTCAGTCAGGATCTCTGAATGATCCAATGTTGACCTAAATGACTAATGATGATAAATACAATCCACCTGTGTGTAATCAAGTCTCCGTATAAATGCACCTGCACTGTGATAGTCTCAGAGGTCCGTTAAAAGCGCAGAGAGCATCATGAAGAACAAGGAACACACCAGGCAGGTCCGAGATACTGTTGTGAAGAAGTTTAAAGACGGATTCGAATACAAAAAGATTTCCCAAGCTTTAAACATCCCAAGGAGCACTGTGCAAGCGATAATATTGAAATGGAAGGAGTATCAGACCACTGCAAATCTACCAAGACCTGGCCGTCCCTCTAAACTTTCAGCTCATACAAGGAGAAGACTGATCAGAGATGCAGCCAAGAGGCCCATGATCACTCTGGATGAACTGCAGAGATCTACAGCTGAGGTGGGAGACTCTGTCCATAGGACAACAATCAGTCGTATATTGCACAAATCTGGCCTTTATGGAAGAGTGGCAAGAAGAAAGCCATTTCTTAAAGATATCCATAAAACGTGTTGTTTAAAGTTTGCCACAAGCCACCTGGGAGACACACCAAACATGTGGAAGAAGGTGCTCTGGTCAGATGAAACCAAAATGGAACTTTTTGGCAACAATGCAAAATGTTATGTTTGGCGTAAAAGCAACACAGCTCATCAGCCTGAACACACCATCCCCACTGTCAAACATGGTGGTGGCAGCATCATGGTTTGGGCCTGCTTTTCTTCAGCAGGGACAGGGAAGATGGTTAAAATTGATGGGAAGATGGATGGAGCCAAATACAGGACCATTCTGGAAGAAAACCTGATGGAGTCTGCAAAAGACCTGAGACTGGGACGGAGATTTGTCTTCCAACAAGACAATGATCCAAAACATAAAGCAAAATCTACAATGGAATGGTTCAAAAATAAACATATCCAGGTGTTAGAATGGCCAAGTCAAAGTCCAGACCTGAATCCAATCGAGAATCTGTGGAAAGAACTGAAAACTGCTGTTCACAAATGCTCTCCATTCAACCTCACTGAGCTCGAGCTGTTTTGCAAGGAGGAATGGGAAAAAATTTCAGTCTCTCGATGTGCAAAACTCATAGAGACATACCCCAAGCGACTTACAGCTGTAATCGCAGCAAAAGGTGGCGCTACAAAGTATTAACTTAAGGGGGCTGAATAATTTTGCACGCCCAATTTTTCAGTTTTTGATTTGTTAAAAAGGTTTGAAATATCCAATCAATGTCGTTCCACTTCATGATTGTGTCCCACTTGTTGTTGATTCTTCACAAAAAAATACAGTTTTATATCTTTATGTTTGAAGCCTGAAATGTGGCAAAAGGTCGCAAAGTTCAAGGGGGCCGAATACTTTCGCAAGGCACTGTACCTGCGCTGTATGTTGTTAGCTAGCTAGCCAGTTTTAGAAGAATGTACCTGCGCTGTGTGTTGTTAGCTAGCTAGCCAGTTTTAGAAGAATGATTCTATACATTTTTTCAAATTAACTACCAATATGCCAAACAATGCAGAATCCACAAGCGTACACTGACTGAAATCACACATGATCTCAACTTCAGTGCAAAATGTGTAGAATAGCATGAGATTAGCTATAAAACTGCACATTTATCTCTCTGTTCCATGGCAATATGTGTAGAATCGCAGGAAATGAGCTTTAAAACAGCAACATTTTCTCTCAATCTTCAGGCAAAATGCGTAAAATAGCAGGAGATTATTTTTCTCTTTGCCCCAAGTTAGTGGTTTTCCCAGGGCTTTCTCAGAGCCCCGTAACACTGTAGTACACCACTACTCACAATACACCCTCCAACACACCAACACACACAACACACACCCTCCAACACACCCTCCAGCACACCATCCAACACACCAACACACACCCTCCAGCACACCCTCCAACACACCAACACACACCCTCCAACACACCCTCCAACACACACCCTCCAGCACACACAACACACACCCTCCAACACACACCCTCCAACACACCAACACACACCCTCCAACACACCAACACACAGCCTTCAACACACACACCCACCAACACACCAACACACACCCTCCAACACACCAACACACACCCTCCAACACACCAACACACACCCTTCAACACACCCTTCAACACACCCTCCAACACACCCTCCAGCACACACAACACACACCCTCCAACACACACCCTCCAACACACCAACACACACCCTTCAACACACCCTTCAACACACCCTCCAACACACACCCTCCAGCACACACAACACACACCCTCCAACACACACCCTCCAACACACCAACACACACCCTCCAACACACCAACACACACCCTTCAACACACACACCCACCAACACACCAACACACACCCTCCAACACACCAACACACACCCTCCAACACACACCCTCCAACACACCAAAACACACCCTCCAGCACACACAACACACACCCTCCAACACACCAACACACACCCTCCAACACACCAACACACACCCTCCAACACACCAACACACACCCTCCAACACACCAACACACACCCTCCAACACACACCCTCCAACACACCAACACACACCCTCCAACACACCAACACACACCCTCCAACACACCAACACACACCCTCCAACACACACCCTCCAACACACCAACACACACCCTCCAACACACCAACACACACCCTCCAACACACACCCTCCAACACACCAACACACACCCTCCAACACACACCCTCCAACACACCAACACACACCCTCCAACACACACCCTCCAACACACCCTCCAACACACACCCTCCAACACACCAACACACACCCTCCAGCACACCATCCAACACACCAACACACACCCTCCAGCACACCCTCCAACACACCAACACACACCCTCCAACACACCCTCCAACACACACCCTCCAGCACACACAACACACACCCTCCAACACACACCCTCCAACACACCAACACACACCCTCCAACACACCAACACACAGCCTTCAACACACACACCCACCAACACACCAACACACACCCTCCAACACACCAACACACACCCTCCAACACACCAACACACACCCTCCAACACACCAACACACACCCTCCAACACACCAACACACACCCTTCAACACACCCTTCAACACACCCTCCAACACACCCTCCAGCACACACAACACACACCCTCCAACACACACCCTCCAACACACCAACACACACCCTTCAACACACCCTTCAACACACCCTCCAACACACACCCTCCAGCACACACAACACACACCCTCCAACACACACCCTCCAACACACCAACACACACCCTCCAACACACCAACACACACCCTTCAACACACACACCCACCAACACACCAACACACACCCTCCAACACACCAACACACACCCTCCAACACACACCCTCCAACACACCAAAACACACCCTCCAGCACACACAACACACACCCTCCAACACACCAACACACACCCTCCAACACACCAACACACACCCTCCAACACACCAACACACACCCTCCAACACACCAACACACACCCTCCAACACACACCCTCCAACACACCAACACACACCCTCCAACACACCAACACACACCCTCCAACACACCAACACACACCCTCCAACACACACCCTCCAACACACCAACACACACCCTCCAACACACCAACACACACCCTCCAACACACACCCTCCAACACACCAACACACACCCTCCAACACACACCCTCCAACACACCAACACACACCCTCCAACACACACCCTCCAACACACCCTCCAACACACACCCTCCAACACACCAACACACACCCTCCAACACACCAACACACACCCTCCAACACACACCCTCCAACACACCAACACACACCCTCCAACACACACCCTCCAACACACCAACACACACCCTCCAACACACACCCTCCAACACACCAACACACACCCTCCAACACACCAACACACACCCTCCAACACACACCCTCCAACACACCAACACACACCCTCCAACACACACCCTCCAACACACCAACACACACCCTCCAACACACACCCTCCAACACACCAAAACACACCCTCCAGCACACACAACACACACCCTCCAACACACCAACACACACCCTCCAACACACACCCTCCAACACACCAAAACACACCCTCCAGCACACACAACACACACCCTCCAACACAACAACACACACCCTCCAACACACCCTCCAACACACCAACACACACCCTCCAACACACCAACACACACCCTCCAACACACCAACACACACCCTCCAACACACCAACACACACCCTTCAACACACCCTTCAACACACCCTCCAACACACCCTCCAGCACACACAACACACACCCTCCAACACACACCCTCCAACACACCAACACACACCCTTCAACACACCCTTCAACACACCCTCCAACACACACCCTCCAGCACACACAACACACACCCTCCAACACACACCCTCCAACACACCAACACACACCCTCCAACACACCAACACACACCCTTCAACACACACACCCACCAACACACCAACACACACCCTCCAACACACCAACACACACCCTCCAACACACACCCTCCAACACACCAAAACACACCCTCCAGCACACACAACACACACCCTCCAACACACCAACACACACCCTCCAACACACCAACACACACCCTCCAACACACCAACACACACCCTCCAACACACCAACACACACCCTCCAACACACACCCTCCAACACACCAACACACACCCTCCAACACACCAACACACACCCTCCAACACACCAACACACACCCTCCAACACACACCCTCCAACACACCAACACACACCCTCCAACACACCAACACACACCCTCCAACACACACCCTCCAACACACCAACACACACCCTCCAACACACACCCTCCAACACACCAACACACACCCTCCAACACACACCCTCCAACACACCAACACACACCCTCCAACACACACCCTCCAACACACCAACACACACCCTCCAACACACCAACACACACCCTCCAACACACACCCTCCAACACACCAACACACACCCTCCAACACACACCCTCCAACACACCAACACACACCCTCCAACACACACCCTCCAACACACCAACACACACCCTCCAACACACCAACACACACCCTCCAACACACACCCTCCAACACACCAACACACACCCTCCAACACACACCCTCCAACACACCAACACACACCCTCCAACACACCAACACACACCCTCCAACACACACCCTCCAACACACCAAAACACACCCTCCAGCACACACAACACACACCCTCCAACACACCAACACACACCCTCCAACACACACCCTCCAACACACCAAAACACACCCTCCAGCACACACAAGACACACCCTCCAACACAACAACACACACCCTCCAACACACCCTCCAACACACCCTCCAACACACCAACACACACCCTTCAACACACCAACACACACCCTCCAACACACCAACACACACCCTTCAACACACACACCCTCCAACACACCAAAACACACCCTCCAACACACCAACACACACCCTCCAACACACACCCTCCAACACACCAAAACACACCCTCCAGCACACACAACACACACCCTCCAACACACCAACACACACCCTCCAACACACACCCTCCAACACACCAAAACACACCCTCCAGCACACACAGCACACACCCTCCAACACACCAACACACACCCTCCAACACACCCTCCAACACACCAAAACACACCCTCCAACACACCAACACACACCCTTCAACACACCCTCCAACACACCAACACACACCCTTCAACACACACACCCTCCAACACACCAAAACACACCCTCCAACACACCAACACACACCCTCCAACACACCAAAACACACCCTCCAGCACACACAACACACACCCTCCAACACACCAACACACACCCTCCAACACACCCTCCAACACACCAAAACACACCCTCCAACACACCAACACACACCCTTCAACACACCAACACACACCCTCCAACACACCAACACACACCCTCCAACACACCCTCCAACACACCAACACACACCCTTCAACACACCAACACACACCCTCCAACACACCAACACACACCCTCCAACACACCAACACACACCCTCCAACACACCAACACACACCCTCCAACACACCAACACACACCCTCCAACACACCAACACACACCCTTCAACACACCAACACACACCCTCCAACACACACCCTCCAACACACACCCTCCAACACACACCCTGCAACACACAAGTTCATATTATGGCAACAACAGCTCAAATAAGCAAAGAGAAACTACAGTCCATTACTTTAAGACTCTTTTAATGTTTCTTCAAGTGCAGTCGCAAAAACCATCAAGCGCTATGATGACACTGGCTCTCATGAGGACCACCACAGGACAGGAAGACCCAGAGTTACCTCTGCTGCAGAGGATAAGTTCATTAGAGTTACCAGCCTCAGAAATAGCAGCCTAAATAAATGCGAGAGTTCAGAGTTCAGAGTTCAAGTAACAGACACATCTCAACATCAACTGTTCAGAGGAGACTGTGTGAATCAGGCCTTCGAGGTCGAATTGCTGCAAAGAAACCACTACTGAAGGACACCAATAAGAAGAAGTGACCTGCTTGGGCCAAGAAACACGAGCAATGGGCATTAGACCGGTGGAAATCCAAACTGGAGTCCAAACTGGAGATTTTTGGTTCCAACCGCCGTGTCTTTGTGAGACGCGGTGTGGATGAACAGATGATCTCCGCATGTGTATTTCCCACCGTGAAGCATGGAGGAGGAGGTGTGATGGTGTGGGCGTGCTTTGCTGGTGATACTGTCTATGATTTATTTACAATTCAAGGCACACTTAACCAGCATGTCTACCACAGCATTCTGCAGCGGTACGTCATCCCATCTGGTTTGGGCTTAGTGGGACTATCATTTGTTTTTCAACAGGACAATGACCCAACACACCTCCAGGCTGTGTATGGGCTATTTTACCGAAAAGGAGAGTGATGGAGTGCTGCATCAGATGACCTGGCCTCCACAATCCCCCGACCTCAACCAAATTGAGATGGTTTGGGATGAGTCGGACCACAGAGTGAAGGAAAAGCAGCCAACGAATGCTCAGCATATGTGGGAACATATTTCCAACTCTGTTGGAAAAGCATGCTAAGAGTGTGCAAAGCTGACATCAAGGCTGAGAGAATGCCAAGAGTGTTATCAACGCAAAAGGTGGCTACTTTGAAGAATCTAAACTCTAAAATATATTTTCATTTGTTCAACACTTTGTTGGTTACTACATGATTCCATATGTGTTTTTTCATAGTTTTGATGTCTTCACTATTATTCTACAATGTAGAAAATAGTTAAAAAAAAAATATATATATATATTTTTATAACTTGAATAAGTAAGAGTTCTAAAACATTTGACCGGTAGTGTATGTTCTTCCTCACTTCATCTAACCAAGACCTCCGCCCAAATTCCTCACTCCTCCCAAAACTCACGGCTGCCATGTTGACTTGTACCAGACTGCGTCTCTTCCTCCTCCCATAGGATCCCTGATGACTAACAAAAACATATCCTGACTTAATGTAAACGTTCAACATTCCCCTCTCTCCCTCAGTGACATGAATAAGTATATTTCATATTTCACATTTAGAAATCAGAACCCATCAACACATACGTCGTAATATTGTTGTATGGTGGTGTTATACATTATGTATTGTAGATATGTAGTGACGTTATAATGTTATATGATGTACTGTTTTATCTTTAGTTTTATGTGTGTATTAAGTGCTTTAATGTGTTTGGACCCCAGGAAGAGTTGCTGCTTCCTTGGCAACAGCTAATGGGGATCCAAAATAAACCCCAGGAAGAGTAGCTGCTTCCTTGGCAGCAACTAATGGGGATCCAAAATAAACCCCAGGAAGAGTAGCTGCTTCCTTGGCAGAAACTAATGGGGATCCATAATAAACCCCAGGAAGAGTAGCTGCTGCCCTGGCAGGAACTAATGGGGATCCATAATAAACCCCAGGAAGAGTATCTGCTGCCTTGACAGGAACTAATGGGGATCCATAATAAACCCCAGGAAGAGTAGCTGCTGCCTTGACAGGAACTAATGGGGATCCATAATAAACCCCAGGAAGAGTAGCTGCTGCCTTGGCAGGAACTAATGGGGATCCCCATTAGTATGATGGTTGGTGTGGGATTGCTAAGAAAATGACATGCAAGTACACGGTTTATACTGTTGTAGGCAACTCATAGAACCCCAGTAGGTATATTTGAACCTTTAAATCAGGACTAAGGTACTTGTAGTAGTGTATCCAGGGTGCTACCATCAGTACTTTTGAACCTATCAGGACTAAGGCACTTGTAGTAGTGTATCCAGGGTGCTACCATCAGTACTTTTGAACCTATCAGGACTAAGGCACTTGTAGTAGTGTATCCAGGGTGCTACCATCAGTACTTTTGAACCTATCAGGACTAAGGCACTTGTAGTAGTGTATCCAGGGTGCTACCATCAGTACTTTTGAACCTATCAGGACTAAGGCACTTGTAGTAGTGTATCCAGGGTGCTACCATCAGTACTTTTGAACCTATCAGGACTAAGGCACTTGTAGTAGTGTATCCAGGGTGCTACCATCAGTACTTTTGAACCTATCAGGACTAAGGCACTTGTAGTAGTGTATCCAGGGTGCTACCATCAGTACTTTTGAACCTATCAGGACTAAGGCACTTGTAGTAGTGTATCCAGGGTGCTACCATCGGTACTTTTGAACCTATCAACAAACAAGTACATGTAACTGCCAGAATAATGGAAACACTTGAGGGATATCAATTATATTGAAAGCAGGTGCTTCCACACAGGTGTGGTTCCTGAGTTAGTTAAGCAATTAACATCCCATCATGCTTAGGGTCATGTATAAAATGCTGGGCAGACCATTATTTTGGTTACCATGGCTATGCCCCTATGGGATGGCGGTGCCCCCGTCCACAGGGCACGAGTGATCACTGAATGCTTTGATGAGCATGAAAACGATGTAAACAATATGCCATGGTCATCTCAGTCACCAGATCTCAACCCAATTGAACACTTACAGTGCATTCGGAAAGTATTCAGACCCATTGACTTTTTCCACATTTTGTTACGTTACAGCCTTACTCTAAAATGGATTCAATTGTTTTTTTCCCCCTCATCAATCTACACACAATACCACATAATGACATCACAATACCCCATAATGACATCACAATAGCACATAATGACATCACAATAGCACATAATGACATCACAATACCACATAATGACATCACAATACCACATAATGACATAGCAAAAACTGTTTTTTAGAAATGTTAGTATTCAGACCCTTTACTCAGTACTTTGTTGAAGCACCTTTGGCAGCGATTACAGCCTCGAGTCTTCTTGGGTATGACGCTACAAGCTTGGTACACCTATATTTGGGGATTTTCTCCCATTCTTCTCTGCAGATCCTCTCAAGCTCTATCAGGTGGATGCACAGTTATTTTCAGGTCTCTCCAGAGATGTTCGATCGGGTTCAAGTCCAGGCTCTGGCTGGGCCACTCAATGACATTCAGAGACTTGTCCCGAAGCCACTCCTGCATTGTCTTATCTGTGTGCTTAGGGACGTTGTCCTGTTGGAAGGTGAACCTTCACCCCAGTCTGAGGTCCTGAGTGCTCTGGAGCAGGTTTTCATCAAGGATCTCTCTGTACTTTGCTCCGTTCATCTTTCCCTCGATCTTGACTAGTCTCCCAGTCCCTGCCGCTGAAAAACATCCCCACAGCATGATGCTGTCACCACCATGCTTCACTGTAGGGATGGTGCCAAGTTTCCTCCAGAAATGACATTTGGCATTCAGGCCAAAGAGTTCAATCTTGGTTTCATCAGACCAGAGAATCTTGTTACTCATGATCTGAGTCCTTTAGGTGCCTTTTGGCAAACTCCAAGCGGGCTGTCATATGCCTTTTACTGAGGATTGGCTTCCGTCTGGCCACTCTAGCATAAAGGCCTGATTGGTGGAGTGCTGCAGAGATGGTTGTCCTTCTGGAAGGTTCTACAATCTCCACAGAGGAACACTGTAGCTCTATCAGAGTGACCATCGGGTTCTTGGTCACCTCCTTGACCAAGGCCCTTCTCACCCCGGTTGCTTAGTTTGGCCAGGAGGCCAGCTCTAGGAAGAGTCTTGGTGGTTCCAAACTTCTTCCATTTAAGAATGATGGAGGCCACTGTGTTCTTGGGGACCTTCAATGCTGCAGACATTTCTTGGTACCCTTCCCCAGATCTGTGCCTCGATACAATCCTGTCTCGGAGCTCTACGGACAATTCCTTCGACCTCATGGTTGGTTTTTGCTCTGACATGCACTGTCAACTGTGGGATCTTATATAGACAGGTGTGTGCCTTTCCAAAATCATGTCCAATCAATTGAATTGACCACAGGTGGACTCCAATCAAGTTGTAGAAACATCTCAAGGATGATCAATGGAAACAAGATGCACCTGAGCTCAATTTGAAGTCTCGTAGCAAAGGGTCTGAACACTTTCTGTTCTGTTTTTTCTGTTTTTTATTTTTATTAAATTTGACAATATTTCTAAAAACCTGTTTTTGCTTTTTCATTCTAGGGTGTTGTGTGTAGATTGAGGAAAATGTTTTATTTAATCCATTTTAGAATAAGGCTGTAATTTAACAAAATGTGGAAAAAGTCAAGGGATCTGAATACTTATTTTTATTTATTTAAGTAGGCAAGTCAGTTAAGAACAAATTCTTATTTACAATGACTGCCTACCCCGGCCAAACCCTCCCCTAACCCGGAAGACGCTGGGCCAATTGTGCTCCACCCTTTGGGACTCCCGATCTCGGCTGGTTGTGATTACAGCCCCGGATCGAACCCGGGTCTGTAGTGACGCCCCTAAGCAATGCAGTGCCTTAGACCGCTGCACCACTCGGGAATGCACTGTGTGGGAGATTCTGGAGTGGGTCCTGAGACAGTGTTTTCCACCACCATCAACAAAACACCACATTATGGAATTTTCTGGTGGAAGAATGATGTCACATCCCTCCAATAGAACGATGTCACATCCCTCCAGTAGACTTCCAGACACCTGTAGAATCTATGCCATTGAAGCTGTTCTGGCTCAACGCCCTGTTAAAACACTTTATGTTGCTGTTCTCCTTTATTTTGGCAGTTACCTGTTCTCACTAATATCACTGTTGTTATATTTTTATTTTATTTAACTAGGCAAGTCAGTTAAGAACAAATTCTTATTTACAATGACGGCCTAGGAACAGTGGGTTAACTGCCTTGTTCAGGGGGCAGAACGACAGATTTGTACCTTGTCAGCTCGGGGATTTGAACTTGCAACCTTCCGGTTACTAGTCCAACGTTCTAACCACTAGGCTAATCCTGTTTTTGGCTGATCCTGTCTTCAGTAGACACCCATTATGCATCCTCTACCCAGCTGGGCAAATGTTGGCATGGGATTTCATAAAGACATTCTTTTCTGGTTGAAACAACATACTTTTTAAAAACAGACTTTCCTTTTTACAATCAGAATACAACCTGACCATGTAAAAGCCATTCAGTATATTTAGCCCACTGGAGTAGTTCTTTAACAGTCTGCCTTTTCTCCTCCCTCTGGTTCTTATTGTGAACGTGTACTAAAGTATTCCTGTATTTACAGCAGAACAGTGGACATCCACCACCTGATCCACCTCAAAACAATGTTTCACCAGAACCCAAACCACTACCTCAAGACTCACCCCAGAAGAGAGACAGAGAAAAACTGAAGGTCTCAACACTCTTTGATTGTGATGTCATGATCAGGTTGTGTACTGATTGTAAAATAGTTTATATTTTTTTACATTTTTTTTAGATGTCATTTAAGTGACCAGCAAAAAGAGGTCTTTACCTGAATGTAACCTGGCGTGATCTGCCGTGGCTTCAACCCTGTGTGTGTGTGTGTGTGGTGTGTTTGTTATGTCCCAGGTGAAGCCCACTCTCCAGAGAGGAGGCAGTAATGCGTCTCTCCACAACAGCACCAACAGAAACACCATCTTCCAGCTGATGATCCACACACTGGACCCACTGGGAGAAGGTACTGGACTTTATATCAGTCTTTATTATTACAGGGACCGCTATGGTCCTAATCTATGGTCCTAATCTATGGTCCTAATCTATGGTCCTAATCTATGGTCCTAATCTATGGCCCTATACTATGGTACTAATCTATGGTCCTTATCTATGGTCCTAATCTATGGTTCTAATCTATGGTCCTAATCTATGGTCCTAATCTATGGTACGAGTCTATGGTCCTAATCTATGGTCCTAATCTATGGTCCTAATCTATGGTACGAGTCTATGGTCCTAATCTATGGTCCTAATCTATGGTCCTAATCTATGGTCCTAATCTATGGTCCTAATCTATGGTCCTATACTATGGTCCTATACTATGGTCCTAATTTATGGTCCTTATCTATGGTCCTTATCTATGGTCCTAATCTATGGTCCTAATCTATGGTCCTATACTATGGTCCTATACTATGGTCCTAATCTATGGTCCTAATTTATGGTCCTTATCTATGGTCCTTATCTATGGTCCTAATCTATGGTCCTAATCTATGGTCCTAATTTATGGTCCTATACTATGGTCCTAATCTATGGTCCTAATCTATGGTCCTAATCTACGGTCCTAATCTATGGTCCTATACTATGGCCCTATACTATGGTCCTAATCTATGGTCCTAATCTACGGTCCTAATCTATGGTCCTATACTATGGCCCTATACTATGGTCCTAATCTATGGTCCTAATTTATGGTCCTTATCTATGGTCCTAATCTATGGTCCTAATCTATGGTCCTAATCAATGATCATAAAGTATTGTCCTTCCTGTACAGTACCAGGGACCAGGAAGCTATGCCTCCTGGGAGGAGCTACTGAACCATGTATTACGTCTATTCAAATCAAATTAAACTTTATTGGTCACATACACATGGTTAGCAGATGTTAACGCGAGTGTAGCGAAATGCTTGTGCAGTAATATCTAACAAGTAATCTAACAAAATCACAACAACTGCCTTATACACACAAATGTAAAGGGATGAATAAGAATATCTGGATGAGCGATGGCCGAACGGCATAGGCAAGATACAGTAGATGGTGTAGAGTACAGTATATACATATGAGATGAGTAATGTAGGGTATGTAGACATTATTAAAGTGGCGTTATTTAAAGTGACTAGTGAAACCTTTATTATGTCCATGTATTTAAGTGGCCAGAGATTTGAGTCTGGATGTTGGCAGCAGCCTCTCTATGTTAGTGATGGCTGTTTAACAGTCTGATGGCCTTGTCACTACTGCCACAGGGACCTTCTATAGTCACTACTGCCACAGGGACCTTCTATAGTCACTACTGCCACAGGGACCTTCTATAGTCACTACTGCCACAGGGACCTTCTATATCCACTACTGCCACAGGGACCTTCTATATTCACTACTGTCACAGGGACCTTCTATATCCACTACTGCCACAGGGACCTTCTATAGTCACTACTGCCACAGGGACCTTCTATAGTCACTACTGCCACAGGGACCTTCTATAGTCACTACTGTCACAGGGACCTTCTATAGCCACTACTGCCACAGGGACCTTCTACATTCACTACTGCCACAGGGACCTTCTATAGTCACTACTGTCACAGGGACCTTCTATAGCCACTACTGCCACAGGGACCTTCTATATCCACTACTGCCACAGGGACCTTCTATAGTCACTACTGCCACAGGGACCTTCTATATTCACTACTGCCACAGGGACCTTCTATAGTCACTACTGTCACAGGGACCTTCTATAGTCACTACTGCCACAGGGACCTTCTATATCCACTACTGCCACAGGGACCTTCTATATCCACTACTGCCACAAGGACCTTCTATATCCACTACTGCCACAGGGACCTTCTATAGTCACTACTGCCACAGGGACCTTCTATATTCACTACTGTCACAGGGACCTTCTATATCCACTACTGCCACAGGGACCTTCTATATCCACTACTGCCACAGGGACCTTCTATAGTCACTACTGCCACAGGGACCTTCTATATCCACTACTGCCACAGGGACCTTCTATATTCACTACTGCCACAGGGACCTTCTATAGTCACTACTGCCACAGGGACCTTCTATATTCACTACTGCCACAGGGACCTTCTACATTCACTACTGCCACAGGGACCTTCTATATCCACTACTGCCACAGGGACCTTCTATATCCACTACTGTCACAGGGACCTTCTACATTCACTACTGCCACAGGGACCTTCTATAGTCACTACTGCCACAGGGACCTTCTATATTCACTACTGCCACAGGGACCTTCTATAGTCACTACTGTCACAGGGACCTTCTATAGTCACTACTGCCACAGGGACCTTCTATATCCACTACTGCCACAGGGACCTTCTATATCCACTACTGCCACAAGGACCTTCTATATCCACTACTGCCACAGGGACCTTCTATAGTCACTACTGCCACAGGGACCTTCTATATTCACTACTGTCACAGGGACCTTCTATATCCACTACTGCCACAGGGACCTTCTATATCCACTACTGCCACAGGGACCTTCTATAGTCACTACTGCCACAGGGACCTTCTATATCCACTACTGCCACAGGGACCTTCTATATTCACTACTGCCACAGGGACCTTCTACATTCACTACTGCCACAGGGACCTTCTATATTCACTACTGCCACAGGGACCTTCTATAGTCACTACTGCCACAGGGACCTTCTATATTCACTACTGCCACAGGGACCTTCTATATTCACTACTGCCACAGGGACCTTCTATAGTCACTACTGCCACAGGGACCTTCTATAGTCACTACTGCCACAGGGACCTTCTATAGTCACTACTGCCACAGGGACCTTCTATATTCACTACTGCCACAGGGACCTTCTATAGTCACTACTGCCACAGGGCCCTTCTATATTCACTACTGCCACAGGGACCTTCTACATTCACTACTGCCACAGGGACCTTCTATAGTCACTACTGCCACAGGGACCTTCTATATTCACTACTGCCACAGGGACCTTCTATATCCACTACTGCCACAGGGACCTTCTATAGTCACTACTGCCACAGGGACCTTCTATAGTCACTACTGCCACAGGGACCTTCTACATTCACTACTGCCACAGGGACCTTCTATAGTCACTACTGCCACAGGGACCTTCTATATTCACTACTGCCACAGGGACCTTCTATAGTCACTACTGCCACAGGGACCTTCTATATTCACTACTGCCACAGGGACCTTCTACATTCACTACTGCCACAGGGACCTTCTACATTCACTACTGCCACAGGGACCTTCTATAGTCACTACTGCCACAGGGACCTTCTATATTCACTACTGCCACATGGACCTTCTATATTCACTACTGCCACAGGGACCTTCTACATTCACTACTGCCACAGGGACCTTCTATAGTCACTACTGCCACAGGGACCTTCTATATTCACTACTGCCACAGGGACCTTCTATAGTCACTACTGCCACAGGGACCTTCTATATTCACTACTGCCACAGGGACCTTCTACATTCACTACTGCCACAGGGACCTTCTACATTCACTATGCCCTCATAAATGACTACACGAGGAGTTATATTGTTGAATAATTGTTTTAGTGCTGGGCTTCAACAGAAACAGAAACCTGCTCAACCTGTTATTCTCTCAAAGAACAGCATCAGACTGTTAGCTTCACAGCAGCATCATACTGTTAGCTTCACAGCAGCATCAGACTGTTAGCTTCACAGCAGCATCAGACTGTTAGCTTCACAGCAGCATCAGACTGTTAGCTTCACAGCAGCATCAGACTGTTAGCTTCACCTTCAGCATCAGACTGTTAGCTTCCCAGCAGCATCAGACTGTTAGCTTCACCTTCAGCATCAGACTGTTAGCTTCACAGCAGCATCAGACTGTTAGCTTCACAGCAGCATCAGACTGTTAGCTTCACAGCAGCATCAGACTGTTAGCTTCACAGCAGCATCAGACTGTTAGCTTCACCTTCAGCATCAGACTGTTAGCTTCACAGCAGCATCAGACTGTTAGCTTCACAGCATCATCAGACTGTTAGCTTCACCTTCAGCATCAGACTGTTAGCTTCACCTTCAGCATCAGACTGTTAGCTTCACAGCAGCATCACACTGTTAGCTTCACAGCAACATCAGACTGTTAGCTTCACAGTAGCATCACACTGTTAGCTTCACCTTCAGCATCAGACTGTTAGCTTCCCAGCAGCATCAGACTGTTAGCTTCCCAGCAGCATCAGACTGTTAGCTTCACAGCATCATCAGACTGTTAGCTTCACCTTCAGCATCAGACTGTTAGCTTCACCTTCAGCATCAGACTGTTAGCTTCACAGCAGCATCACACTGTTAGCTTCACAGCAACATCAGACTGTTAGCTTCACAGTAGCATCACACTGTTAGCTTCACCTTCAGCATCAGACTGTTAGCTTCACAGCAGCATCAGACTGTTAGCTTCACAGCAGCATCAGACTGTTAGCTTCACATTAGCATCACACTGTTAGCAGCATCACACTGTTAGCTTCACAGCAGCATCAGACTGTTAGCTTCACAGTAGCATCAGACCGTTAGCTTCACAGCAGCATCACACTGTTAGCTTCACCTTCAGCATCAGACTGTTAGCTTCACAGCAGCATCAGACTGTTAGCTTCACAGCAGCATCACACTGTTAGCTTCACAGCAACATCAGACTGTTAGCTTCACAGTAGCATCAGACTGTTAGCTTCACAGTAGCATCAGACTGTTAGCTTCACAGTAGCATCAGACTGTTAGCTTCACAGCAGCATCACACTGTTAGCTTCACAGCAACATCAGACTGTTAGCTTCACAGTAGCATCACACTGTTAGCTTCACCTTCAGCATCAGACTGTTAGCTTCACAGCAGCATCAGACTGTTAGCTTCACAGCAACATCACACTGTTAGCTTCACAGTAGCATCAGACCGTTAGCTTCACCTTCAGCATCAGACTGTTAGCTTCCCAGCATCATCAGACTGTTAGCTTCACAGTAGCATCAGACTGTTAGCTTCACAGCAGCATCAGACCGTTAGCTTCACCTTCAGCATCAGACTGTTAGCTTCACCTTCAGCATCAGACTGTTAGCTTCCCAGCATCATCAGACTGTTAGCTTCACAGCAGCATCAGACTGTTAGCTTCACAGCAGCATCAGACTCATTAGCTCAGTGACACACACAGTCCAGTACAACGAGAGACCTAGAGACAGTGCTATTGAGATAAAGAGATTGGTCGGCCAGAGGCTGGCTCTTATCCAGCTTTTATTAGCCTGTATTGAAAGCTGATTAAGGATGAGAGTGCTGGGAGGGAGGAGGCTGCATGGGGACAGGTCTGGCTGCCTGGTGGCCTGAGGACTCAGTGAAGGTCACTCCAGTAGAGGACAGAACAGTCACGTCCCTGTAATCCAGGAACACAGGTGGACTTGACCTCTGCTCTTCACTTCTCACACAACACGAGTCTCTAGTGTAAGGCAGCACCAAGGTGTTGAGAGGCTTTTGGATCAGGTCTACCCCCCAGGACCAGGTTTGGAGAGCGCTGCTCTAATGGCTACTCCACACCACAGCTCTGGGTCTCCCCCCAGGATCAGGTTTGGAGAGAGCTGCTCTAATGGCTACTCCACACCACAGCTCTGGGTCTCCCCCAGGACCAGGTTTGGAGAGAGCTGCTCTAATGGACTACTCCACACCACAGCTCTGGGTCTCCCCCCCAGGACCAGGTTTGGAGAGAGCTGCTCTATTGGACTACTCCACACCACAGCTCTGGGTCTCCCCCCCAGGACCAGGTTTGGAGAGCGCTGCTCTAATGGCTACTCCACACCACAGCTCTGGGTCTCCCCCCCAGAACCAGGTTTGGAGAGCGCTGCTCTAATGGCTACTCCACACCACAGCTCTGGGTCCCTCCCCAGGACCAGGTTTGGAGAGCGCTGCTCTAATGGCTACTCCACACCACAGCTCTGGGTCTCCCCCCCAGGACCAGGTTTGGAGAGCGCTGCTCTAATGGCTACTCCACACCACAGCTCTGGGTGTCAGGGGACTTGGGGGAACTGGTAAACACAGAGGCTGACTGAATGTCTCTCCTACAGAGATCCTATTAAACGAGTTCTAATATGTAATTCTATGGTGTCTTCCATCGTCCCCTTATTCCAGAGACGGGATTTAGCAGAGATGTTAGAGGCCCTGGTCAGAGGAGAGTTAGACAAGGTAAGAGGGATGTCAACAATGTCACCTCCTCCTCATGTCGTCACCCTGTACTGTCACTTCATGCCAGCCCTTCTGAAGGGTTTCCGTTGTTAGTACATAGGACATCCGTCTGTCACTCCAACTTCCATTGTCCTACCGAGAGTTACTGAGTATCTCTTCACCTTCTGTCTACTATCTATCACAACAACTTCCATTGTCCTATCGAGAGTTACTGAGTATCTCTTCATCTTCTGTCTACTATCTATCACAACAACTTCCATTGTCCTACTGAGAGTTACTGAGTATCTCTTCACCTTCTGTCTACTATCTATCACAACAACTTCCATTGTCCTATCGAGAGTTACTGAGTATCTCTTCATCTTCTGTCTACTATCTATCACAACAACTTCCATTATCCTATCGAGTTACTGAGTATCTCTTCATCTTCTGTCTACTATCTATCACAACAACTTCCATTATCCTATCGAGTTACTGAGTATCTCTTCATCTTCTGTCTACTATCTATCACAACAACTTCCATTATCCTATCGAGTTACTGAGTATCTCTTCATCTTCTGTCTACTATCTATCACAACAACTTCCATTGTCCTATCGAGTTACTGAGTATCTCTTCATCTTCTGTCTACTATCTATCACTCCAAAATAGACGTTTTCATCTGAACTGTATCTCACTCTTCCCTAGAAGAGGATACTTGTATTCATGCCTGCTCAGCTCATTTTCAGTCAATATTATGAAGGAAGTGGTTGTGTTTTGTTTGTGTGGTACAGTAACTTCGGTTGTGTCTATGACTCCGCTCATATTCCGTCATACATTACTCTACACGAGGCAACGTGTGGATATGTTGTGTCTATGACTCCGCTCATATTCCGTCATACATTACTCTACACGAGGCAACGTGTGGATATGTTGTGTCTATGACTCCCCTCATATTCCGTCATACATTACTCTACACGAGGCAACGTGTGGATATGTTGTGTCTATGACTCCGCTCATATTCCGTCATACATTACTCTACACGAGGCAACGTGTGGATATGTTGTGTCTATGACTCCCCTCATATTCCGTCATACATTACTCTACACGAGGCAACGTGTGGATATGTTGTGTCTATGACTCCCCTCATATTCCGTCATACATTACTCTACACGAGGCAACGTGTGGATATGTTGTGTCTATGACTCCCCTCATATTCCGTCATACATTACTCTCCACGAGGCAACGTGTGGATATGTTGTGTCTATGACTCCCCTCATATTCCGTCATACATTACTCTACACGAGGCAACGTGTGGATATGTTGTGTCTCCGTGGTAACTGGTCATATTCCGTCATACATTACTCTCCACGAGGCAGCGTGTGGATATGTTGTGTCGCCGTGGTAACTAGTCATTTTACCTGACGTATCTCTGCCAATTAGAAACAACAACCTTTAATGGGGAGGTCAGGACGGAGGTGTCGGTGCAGAGGAAAGGTAAGGCCAACGTTATCTGTATGTTTAGTGCTTGATTTGGTTAGCGTCTGTGAATGTTCTCGTAACGTTCTGTATACACGTTGCGTTTGGTTTGATGTTGTCGTTATGTTCTGTGAATGTTCTCGTTAACGTTCTGTATACATGTTGCGTTTGGTTTGATGTTGTCGTTATGTTCTGTGAATGTTCTCGTTAACGTTCTGTATACACGTTGCGTTTGGTTTGATGTTGTCGTTATGTTCTGTGAATGTTCTCGTTAACGTTCTGTATACACGTTGCGTTTGGGTTGATGTTTGTTCCTGACTGACTTAGCCTAGTTAAATAAAGGTCAAATTAAATGTAAAAATGTTGTCGTTATGTTTTGTATGTTGTCGTTACGTTGGTTATGGGTTCTCTTTGTCTTGGCGTTGTCTGTAAGGCTTTGTGTTAGAGCTGTACTGTACTGCTGTCTCCTAGTCTGCAGGCCACACAGCAGGGATGTGCGTCTAACTGTTACACATGAATGTTTTTCGTGCAACTTTACATGAAGTTACGTGTCTCACAACTATCCCTGTAGCATGTACAAGTACTTTTTTATCGTGTTTACACTATTTCTTGGTCATTGTAGCTCTTTGAGGCATGCAAACACGCCAACCTGTTGTTGATGAGAAACGGTCACAGACATTTTAAACAGCTCACAGTCAGCTGTACGTGGTAATCCTCAATGTCTCATACTGCATTGAGGGATAGAGTTAACCCAGCAGCCAGCGGGAAGGTAGACAGCAGGACACACAGCAAGACACACAGCAGGACACACAGCAGGACACACAGCAGGACACACTGCAGGCCTATAGGAGAGGTCGAGGCCTATAGGTGAGGTCGAGGCCTATAGGTGAGGTCCAGGCCTATAGGTGAGGTTGAGGCCTATAGGTGAGGTCCAGGCCTATAGGTGAGGTCGAGGCCTATAGGTGAGGTCCAGGCCTATAGGAGAGGTCCAGGCCTATAGGTGAGGTCCAGGCCTATAGGAGAGGTCCAGGCCTATAGGAGAGGTCCAGGCCTATAGGAGAGGTCCAGGCCTATAGGAGAGATCCAGGCCTATAGGTGAGGTCCAGGCCTATAGGTGAGGTCCAGGCCTATAGGAGAGGTCCAGACCTATAGGAGAGGTCCAGGCCTATAGGTGAGGTCCAGGCCTATAGGTGAGGTCCAGGCCTATAGGTGAGGTCCAGGCCTATAGGAGAGGGTCAGGCCTATAGGTGATATCCAGGCCTATAGGTGAGATCCAGGCCTATAGGAGAGATCCAGGCCTATAGGTGAGGTCCAGGCCTATAGGTGAGGTCCAGGCCAATAGGAGAGGTCCAGGGCTATAGGAGGTCCAGGCCTATAGGAGAGGTCCAGGCCTATAGGTGAGGTCAAGGCCTATAGGTGAGGTCCAGGCCTATAGGAGAGGTCCAGGCCTATAGGTGAGGTCCAGACCTATAGGAGAGGTCCAGGCCTATAGGAGAGGTCCAGGCCTATAGGAGAGGTCCAGGCCTATATGAGAGGTCCAGGCCTATATGAGAGGTCCAGGCCTATAGGAGAGGTCCAGGCCTATAGGAGAGATCCAGGCCTATAGGTGAGGTCCAGGCCTATAGGAGAGGTCCAGGCCTATAGGAGAGGTCCAGGCCAATATGAGAGGTCCAGGCCTATAGGTGAGATCCAGGCCTATAGGAGAGATCCAGGCCTATAGGTGAGGTCCAGGCCTATAGGTGAGGTCCAGGCCAATAGGAGAGGTCCAGGCCTATAGGAGGTCCAGGCCTATAGGAGAGATCCAGGCCTATAGGTGAGGTCCAGGCCTATAGGAGAGGTCCAGGCCAATATGAGAGGTCCAGGCCTATAGGAGAGGTCCAGGCCTATAGGTGAGGTCCAGGCCTATAGGAGAGGTCCAGGCCTATAGGTGAGGTCCAGGCCTATAGGTGAGGTCCAGGCCTATAGGTGAGGTCCAGACCTATAGGAGAGGTCCAGGCCTATAGGTGAGGTCCAGGCCTATAGGTGAGGTCCAGGCCTATAGGTGAGGTCCAGGCCTATAGGTGAGGTCCAGGCCTATAGGAGAGGTCCAGGCCTATAGGTGATATCCAGGCCTATAGGTGAGATCCAGGCCTATAGGAGAGATCCAGGCCTATAGGTGAGGTCCAGGCCTATAGGTGAGGTCCAGGCCAATAGGAGAGGTCCAGGCCTATAGGAGGTCCAGGCCTATAGGAGAGGTCCAGGCCTATAGGTGAGGTCAAGGCCTATAGGAGAGGTCCAGGCCTATAGGAGAGATCCAGGCCTATAGGTGAGGTCCAGGCCTATAGGAGAGGTCCAGACCTATAGGAGAGGTCCAGACCTATAGGAGAGGTCCAGACCTATAGGAGAGGTCCAGGCCTATAGGTGAGGTCCAGGCCTATAGGTGAGGTCCAGGCCTATAGGTGAGGTCCAGGCCTATAGGAGAGATCCAGGCCTATAGGTGAGATCCAGACCTATAGGTGAGATCCAGATCTATAGTTGAAATCAAAAAAACTATTTATGTTGTGTGACAGTGTTGTAAGTCTCTATGGAAACAGACCTATAGGTGACATCCAGTAACAGAACAATGGCTGTCAGTCCTGCTCTTGGTTTCCTTCTTCACTGTACGGGGTGTGTTGATGTGACACCTAGTGGGGTGTGTTGGTGTGACTCCTAGTGGGGTGTGACTCCTAGTGGGGTGTGTTGGTGTGACTCCTAGTGGGGTGTGACTCCTAGTGGGGTGTGACTCCTAGTGGGGTGTGTTGATGTGACTCCTAGTTGGGTGTGTTGATGTGACTCCTAGTGGGGTGTGTTGATGTGACTCCTAGTGGGGTGTGTTGATGTGACACCTAGTGTGGTGTGTTGATGTGACTCCTAGTGTGGTCTGTTGGTGTGACTCCTAGTGGGGTGTGTTGGTGTGACTCCTAGTGTGCTGTGTTGATGTGACTCCTAGTGGGGTGTGTTGATGTGACTCCTAGTGGGGTGTGTTGGTGTGACTCCTAGTGGGGTGTGTTGATGTGACTCCTAGTGGGGTGTGTTGGTGTGACTCCTAGTGGGGTGTGTTGGTGTGACTCCTAGTGGGGTGTGTTGGTGTGACACCTAGTGGGGTGTGTTGGTGTGACACCTAGTGTGGTCTGTTGGTGTGACTCCTAGTGGGGTGTGTTGGTGTGACTCCTAGTGTGCTGTGTTGATGTGACTCCTAGTGGGGTGTGTTGGTGTGACTCCTAGTGGGGTGTGTTGATGTGACTCCTAGTGGGGTGTGTTGGTGTGACTCCTAGTGGGGTGTGTTGGTGTGACACCTAGTGTGGTGTGTTGATGTAAATCCTAGTGGAAACTTAGAGTGTATAGCCCACATTGTCATCGGGGACTCTCCTCGGCAGCTCAGGGTCATTGTGACCGAATCTTGAGAAAAAGGTGTTTAGCTCCCCTGGTAGGATGGTGTTGGTGACCGCAATGTAGCTAGCTTCCTTTTTGTAATCTGTTATTGTTGGAGCCCCTGCCACATACGCCTCGGTGTGTCGCCATATTGATCAATCTGCGGCTGTCGTATTTGTACAGTTTCACCAAACTTTCCCCCCGGTCACCTGGCAGTTCTCTCTTTCAGTTTTCCTAGAAGGCTGCTATCCATTCACTTTTTTTGAATCGAGAACGTTTTGAAGTACACTATCGGTAACATGTCATCTATGCATTTTCTGATTAATCCGGTGACTGAGTCGGTGTGTAGACTGACGTTATCTCTGGTGACTGAGTCGGTGTGTAGACTGACGTTATCTCCGGTGAATGAGTCGGCGTGTATATTGACGTTATCTCCGGTGACTGAGTCGGTGTGTAGATTAATGTTATATCCGGTGACTGAGTCGGTGTGTAGACTGACGTTATCTCCGGTGAATGAGTCAGCGTGTATATTGACGTTATCTCTGGTGACTGAGTCGGCGTAATATATATTAACGATATCTCTGGTGACTGAGTCGGTGTGTAGATTAATGTTATATCTGGTGACTGAGTCGGTGTGTAGATTGATGTTATATCTGGTGACTGAGTCGGTGTGTAGATTGATGTTATATCTGGTGACTGAGTCGGCGTAATATATATTGACGTTATCTCCGGTGACTGAGTCGGCGTCTATATTAACGATATCTCTGGTGACTGAGTCGGCGTCTATATTGACGTTATCTCCAGAGACGACCCAGAACATATTCCAGCCCACGTGATCAAACCAGTCTTGGAGCGTGAATTCTGATTGGACGGACCAACGCTGTACAGACCTGGCCAACAGGAACTTCCCTCTTGAGTTTTTGTTTGTAGGCAGGATGGAGTCCTGGTTGGATTTGCCGAAAGGAGGACGGGAAAGGGCCTTATACCCGTGTCGAAAAGACGTGTAGCAGTGGTCAAGAGTAGAATGTCCGCGAGTTAGACAGTCGAGGTGTTGGTAATTAATTTGGGAGCACGGTTCTCAAATTACTTTTGTTAAAGTCCCCTAGAACAATGAACACTGCCTCCGGGAATGCAGTCTCCAGTTTGTTCACGGTCCAATAAAGATCTTGGAGCTCCTTCCTGGTGTCAGATTGGGGCTGGATGAACACAGCCATGGAGATGATCCCTGAGAACACTTTCAGAAGGTGAAAAAGGGTGTCATTTAATGACCAAGTATTCCTGGTAAGATGGGGCCGACAGAGGGTGTCTCGCCTCGCGCTCTGACAAAACATTGCACATTTTTCTTGTGTGTTTTCCAAACATTTTCTTAATCAGTTTGTTTTGTGCATCACAACATACACCTGAGTAGAACTATTAGAATACGAATCGCTGGGTACTCACCGTCTGCCCGAGTTCTCTGAGATGGCGAAACAATGGACTAGTTTCTTCAGCGAGGTGCCGAGCTGCTTGGGAGTCCTACAGGAGAGTAGAAAGCAAAGACGCTGACGGAGAGGCAGACGTGGCAGGGTTTTACTGAGATTAAGACGCCGGCCGACCCATCCTCCATTACCGAGCATTCTACTCGCCAGTGTTCAATCATTAATGAACCAACTTGACAAGCTCAGGGCGAGGATCTCCTTCCCGGAGGGACATCAGATCCTGTAACATTCTCTTGTTTTTCTGAGACTTTCCTCCGACATCCAGAGGGATTATATACAACTGGCAGGTTTTACCGATTTCTGAGTGGATAGGAAGCAGAATCACTCTGGCTAAGAACAAAGGTGGTCGGCTCTGCTTAATGACCAACAACACATGGTGCGAAACATACAGGAACCTGCGAGATTCTGCTCCCCCGACTCGGAATACTTTGTCATCAAATGTTGCCCTGTGGACAGGGTGGTATGCTGCTGGCTATTATTATTATTATTATTATATTGTAGGCCTATGTCATATGCCAAAAACGGTGTAACTAAAGGTTAACGAGCCATGAATCAAAAAGACGATGACCCTTTCCTCTGACACACACACGTGCAGGGCCCCATCTGCATGTTAATCTCAGTGTTGATTGGGTCGGTGTTAAGGCCGCGCAGGGCCCCATCTGCATGTTAATCTCAGTGTTGATTGGGTCGGTGTTAAGGCCGCGCAGGGCCCCATCTGCATGTTAATCTCAGTGTTGATTGGGTCCGTGTTAAGGCCGCTTCAGCCTGTGGTTGTCATAACCCTGAGAGACTGTAATGGCCTGGACCACTGAAGGACCTCATTAGACCACACACACACACACACACACACACACACACTGAGAGGCCCAATGATTACAGGGTACGAACCCAAATCAACTCCACCGCGACCCCTGTTCCCAACAAGCACAACTCCATCCAGACATGGTGGACGGACCCCAAAAACAGAGACAAATGCACAGATTAACAGGTGTCTGTATCCATGTACCACCTTTCCAGTTATTACAGACTAACAACACACCACACTGAGTCACATCAACACACCACACTGAGTCTCATCAACACACCACACTGAGTCTCATCAACACACCACACTGAGTCACAACAACACACCACACTGAGTCACAACAACACACCACACTGAGTCACATCAACACACCGCACTGAGTCACAACACACCACACCGAGTCACGTCAACACACCACACTGAGTCACATCAACACACCGCACTGAGTCACATCAACACACCACACTGAGTCACGTCAACACACCACACTGAGTCACATCAACACACCACACTGAGTCACATCAACACACCACACTGAGTCACATCAACACACCACACTGAGTCACGTCAACACACCACACTGAGTCACATCAACACACCACACTGAGTCACATCAACACACCACACTAGGAGTCACATCAACACACCACACTGAGTCACATCAACACACCACACTGAGTCACATCAACACACCACACTGAGTCACATCAACACACCACACTGAGTCACATCAACACACCACACTAAGTCACGTCAACACACCACACTGAGTCACATCAACACACCACACTGAGTCACGTCAACACACCACACTGAGTCACATCAACACACCACACTGAGTCACATCAACACACCACACTGAGTCACATCAACACACCACACTGAGTCACGTCAACACACCACACTGAGTCACATCAACACACCACACTGAGTCACATCAACACACCACACTAGGAGTCACATCAACACACCACACTGAGTCACGTCAACACACCACACTGAGTCACATCAACACACCGCACTGAGTCACATCAACACACCACACTGAGTCACATCAACACACCACACTGAGTCACATCAACACACCACACTAGGAGTCACATCAACACACCACACTGAGTCACATCAACACACCACACTGAGTCACATCAACACACCACATTGAGTCACATCAACACACCACACTGAGTCACATCAACACACCACACTAAGTCACGTCAACACACCACACTGAGTCACATCAACACACCGAGTCACATCAACACACCACACTGAGTCACACCAACACACCACACTGAGTCTCATCAACACACCACACTGAGTTTCATCAACACTCCACTAGACTACCTGCTGGTTACTGACCCAACACTCTAACCACTAGGCTACCTGCTGGTTACTAGTCCAACGCTCTAACCACTAGGCTACCTGCTGGTTACTAGTCCAACACTCTAACCACTAGGCTACCTGCTGGTTATTAGTCCAACGCTCTAACCACTAGGCTACCTGCTGGTTACTGACCCAACACTCTAACCACTAGGCTACCTGCTGGTTACTAGTCCAACACTCTAACCACTAGGCTACCTGCTGGTTACTGGTCCATCCTCTAACCACTAGGCTACCTGCTGGTTACTAGTCCAACACTCTAACCACTAGGCTACCTGCTGGTTACTGACCCAACACTCTAACCACTAGACTACCTGCTGGCTACTAGTCCAACGCTCTAACCACTAGGCTACCTGCTGGTTACTGGTCCATCCTCTAACCACTAGGCTACCTGCTGGTTACTAGTCCAACACTCTAACCACTAGGCTACCTGCTGGTTACTAGTCCAACACTCTAACCACTAGGCTACCTGCTGGTTACTAGTCCAACACTCTAACCACTAGGCTACCTGCTGGTTACTGGTCTATCCTCTAACCACTAGTCTACCTGCTGGTTACTAGTCCAACACTCTAACCACTAGGCTACCTGCTAGTTACTGGTCCATCCTCTAACCACTAGGCTACCTGCTGGTTACTGGCCCAACACTCTAACCACTAGGTTACCTGCTGGTTACTGGTTCCCCCTCTAACCACTAGGCTACCTGCTGGTTACTGGTCCACCCTCTAACCACTAGGCTACCTGCTGGTTACTGGTCCATCCTCCAACCACTAGGTTACCTGCTGGTTACTGGTCCAACACTCTAACCACTAGGCTACCTGCTGGTTACTGGTTCACCCTCTAACCACTAGTCTACCTGCTGGTTACTAGTCCAACACTCTAACCACTAGGCTACCTGCTGGTTACTGGTTCACCCTCTAACCACTAGTCTACCTGCTGGTTACTAGTGTCTCTGGATAAGAGAGTCTGTTAAATGACTCACTACTGTAAGTCTCTCTGGATAAGAGAGTCTGCTAAATGACTCACTACTGTAAGTCTCTCTGGATAAGAGAGTCTGCTAAATGACTCACTACTTTAGTGTCTCTGGATAAGAGAGTATGTTAAATGACTCACTACTGTAGTGTCTCTGGATAAGAGAGTCTGCTAAATGACTCACTACTTTAGTGTCTCTGGATAAGAGAGTCTGTTAAATGACTCACTACTGTAGTGTCTCTAGATAAGAGAGTCTGTTAAATGACTCACTACTGTTAAGTGTCTCTGGATAAGAGAGTCTGTTAAATGTAAACATCTGACATGTTGCTTATTGGTTGTGTCTTGTGTCTGTCTTTTTTCAGCTGGACCTGAGAAGACTGAGCAGGCTGAACCCTCGACCTCCCAGACCACACCTAAAGAAGAGGAGAAACCAGGCCCGTCAGAGACTCAGACGGTAGAGAGAGGGGAGAGAGGAGAGAGGGGAGATAGGAGAAACCAGGCCCGTCAGAGACTCAGACGGTAGAGAGAGGGGAGAGAGGAGAGAGAGGAGGGGAGATAGGAGAAACCAGACCACACCTAAAGAAGAGGAGAAACCAGGCCCGTCAGAGACTCAGACGGTAGAGAGAGGGGAGAGAGGAGAGAGAGGAGAGAGGGGAGAGAGGGGAGATAGGAGAAACCAGGCCCGTCAGAGACTCAGACGGTAGAGAGAGGGGAGAGAGGGGAGAGAGAGGAGAGAGGGGAGATAGGAGAAACCAGACCACACCTAAAGAAGAGGAGAAACCAGGCCCGTCAGAGACTCAGACGGTAGAGAGAGGGGAGAGAGGAGAGAGAGGAGAGAGTTGAGAGAGGTGAGAGAGGGGAGATAGGAGAAACCAGGCCCGTCAGAGACTCAGACGGTAGAGAGAGGGGAGAGAGGGGAGAGAGAGGAGAGAGGGGAGATAGGAGAAACCAGGCCCGTCAGAGACTCAGACGGTAGAGAGAGGAGAGAGAGGGGAGAGAGGAGAGAGGGGAGAGAGGAGAAACCAGGCCCGTCAGAGACTCAGACGATAGAGAGAGGGGAGAGAGGGGAGAGAGAGGAGAGATAGGAGAAACCAGACCACACCTAAAGAAGAGGAGAAACCAGGCCCGTCAGAGACTCAGACGGTAGAGAGAGGGGAGAGAGGAGAGAGAGGAGGGGAGATAGGAGAAACCAGACCACACCTAAAGAAGAGGAGAAACCAGGCCCGTCAGAGACTCAGACGGTAGAGAGAGGGGAGAGAGGAGAGAGAGGAGAGAGGGGAGAGAGGGGAGATAGGAGAAACCAGGCCCGTCAGAGACACAGACGGTAGAGAGAGGGGAGAGAGGAGAGAGAGGAGAGAGTTGAGAGAGGGGAGAGAGGGGAGATAGGAGAAACCAGGCCCGTCAGAGACTCAGACGGTAGAGAGAGGGGAGAGAGGGGAGAGAGAGGAGAGAGGGGAGATAGGAGAAACCAGGCCCGTCAGAGACTCAGACGGTAGGGAGAGGAGAGAGAGGGGAGAGAGGAGAGAGGGGAGAGAGGAGAAACCAGGCCCGTCAGAGACTCAGACGATAGAGAGAGGGGAGAGAGGGGAGAGAGAGGAGAGAGGGGAGATAGGAGAAACCAGGCCCGTCAGAGACTCAGACGGTAGAGAGGAGAGAGGGGAGAGAGAGGAGAGAGGGGAGAGAGGGGAGATAGTAGAAACCAGACCCGTCAGAGACTCAGACGGTAGAGAGAGGAGAGAGAGGGGAGAGAGGAGAGAGGGGAGATAGGAGAAACCAGGCCCGTCAGAGACACAGACGGTAGAGAGAGGAGAGAGAGGGGAGAGAGAGGAGAGAGGGGAGATAGGAGAAACCAGGCCCGTCAGAGACTCAGACGGTAGAGAGGAGAGAGGGGAGAGAGAGGAGAGAGAGGAGAGAGGGGAGATAGGAGAAACCAGACTCGTCAGAGACTCAGACGGTAGAGAGGAGAGAGGGGAGAGAAAGGAGAGAGGGGAGAGAGGGGAGATAGGAGAAACCAGACCCGTCAGAGACTCAGACGGTAGAGAGAGGGGAGAGAGGGGAGAGAGAGGAGAGAGAGGAGATAGGAGAAACCAGGCCCGTCAGAGACTCAGACGGTAGAGAGAGGAGAGAGGGGAGAGAGAGGAGAGAGGGGAGAGAGGAGAAACCAGGCCCGTCAGAGACTCAGACGGTAGAGAGAAGGGAGAGAGGGGAGAGAGAGGAGAGAGGGGAGAGAGGAGAGAGGGGAGATAGGAGAAACCAGACCCATCAGAGACTCAGACGGGAGAGAGGAGAAACCAGACCCGTCAGAGACTCAGACGGTAGAGAGAGGGGAGAGAGGGGAGAGAGAGGAGAGAGGGGAGATAGGAGAAACCAGACCCGTCAGAGACTCAGACGGTAGAGAGGAGAGAGGGGAGAGAGAGGAGAGAGGGGAGAGAGGGGAGATAGGAGAAACCAGACCCGTCAGAGACTCAGACGGTAGAGAGGAGAGAGGGGAGAGAGAGGAGAGAGGGGAGAGAGGGGAGATAGGAGAAACCAGACCCGTCAGAGACTCAGACGGTAGAGAGAGGGGAGAGAGGGGAGAGAGAGGAGAGAGGGGAGATAGGAGAAACCAGGCCCGTCAGAGACTCAGACGGTAGAGAGAGGGGAGAGAGAGGAGAGAGGGGAGATAGGAGAAACCAGGCCCGTCAGAGACTCAGACGGTAGAGAGAGGGGAGAGAGGAGAGAGAGGAGAGAGGGGAGAGAGGGGAGATAGGAGAAACCAGGCCCGTCAGAGACTCAGACGGTAGAGAGAGGGGAGAGAGGAGAGAGAGGAGAGAGTTGAGAGAGGGGAGAGAGGGGAGATAGGAGAAACCAGGCCCGTCAGAGACTCAGACGGTAGAGAGAGGGGAGAGAGGGGAGAGAGAGGAGAGAGGGGAGATAGGAGAAACCAGGCCCGTCAGAGACTCAGACGGTAGAGAGAGGAGAGAGAGGGGAGAGAGGAGAGAGGGGAGAGAGGAGAAACCAGGCCCGTCAGAGACTCAGACGATAGAGAGAGGGGAGAGAGGGGAGAGAGAGGAGAGAGGGGAGATAGGAGAAACCAGGCCCGTCAGAGACTCAGACGGTAGAGAGGAGAGAGGGGAGAGAGAGGAGAGAGGGGAGAGAGGGGAGATAGTAGAAACCTGACCCGTCAGAGACTCAGACGGTAGAGAGAGGAGAGAGAGGGGAGAGAGGAGAGAGGGGAGATAGGAGAAACCAGGCCCGTCAGAGACACAGACGGTAGAGAGAGGAGAGAGAGGGGAGAGAGGAGAGAGGGGAGAGAGGAGAAACCAGGCCCGTCAGAGACTCAGACGGTAGAGAGGAGAGAGGGGAGAGAGGGGAGATAGTAGAAACCAGACCCGTCAGAGACTCAGACGGTAGAGAGAGGAGAGAGAGGGGAGAGAGGAGAGAGGGGAGATAGGAGAAACCAGGCCCGTCAGAGACACAGACGGTAGAGAGAGGAGAGAGAGGGGAGAGAGAGGAGAGAGGGGAGATAGGAGAAACCAGGCCCGTCAGAGACTCAGACGGTAGAGAGGAGAGAGGGGAGAGAGAGGAGAGAGAGGAGAGAGGGGAGATAGGAGAAACCAGACCCGTCAGAGACTCAGACGGTAGAGAGGAGAGAGGGGAGAGAGAGGAGAGAGGGGAGATAGGAGAAACCAGGCCCGTCAGAGACACAGACGGTAGAGAGAGGAGAGAGAGGGGAGAGAGAGGAGAGAGGGGAGATAGGAGAAACCAGGCCCGTCAGAGACTCAGACGGTAGAGAGGAGAGAGGGGAGAGAGAGGAGAGAGAGGAGAGAGGGGAGATAGGAGAAACCAGACCCGTCAGAGACTCAGACGGTAGAGAGGAGAGAGGGGAGAGAGAGGAGAGAGGGGAGAGAGGGGAGAGAGGAGAAACCAGACCCGTCAGAGACTCAGACGGTAGAGAGAGGGGAGAGAGGGGAGAGAGAGGAGAGAGGGGAGATAGGAGAAACCAGGCCCGTCAGAGACTTAGACGGTAGAGAGAGGAGAGAGGGGAGAGAGAGGAGAGAGGGGAGAGAGGAGAAACCAGGCCCGTCAGAGACTCAGACGGTAGAGAGAAGGGAGAGAGGGGAGAGAGAGGAGAGAGGGGAGAGAGGAGAGAGGGGAGATAGGAGAAACCAGACCCATCAGAGACTCAGACGGGAGAGAGGAGAAACCAGACCCGTCAGAGACTCAGACGGTAGAGAGAGGGGAGAGAGGGGAGAGAGAGGAGAGAGGGGAGATAGGAGAAACCAGACCCGTCAGAGACACAGACGGTAGAGAGGAGAGAGGGGAGAGAGAGGAGAGAGGGGAGAGAGGGGAGATAGGAGAAACCAGACCCGTCAGAGACTCAGACGGTAGAGAGGAGAGAGGGGAGAGAGAGGAGAGAGGGGAGAGAGGGGAGATAGGAGAAACCAGACCCGTCAGAGACTCAGACGGTAGAGAGAGGGGAGAGAGGGGAGAGAGAGGAGAGAGGGGAGATAGGAGAAACCAGGCCCGTCAGAGACTCAGACGGTAGAGAGAGGGGAGAGAGAGGAGAGAGGGGAGATAGGAGAAACCAGGCCCGTCAGAGACTCAGACGGTAGAGAGAGGGGAGAGAGGAGAGAGGGGAGAGAGGAGAAACCAGGCCCGTCAGAGACTCAGACGGTAGAGAGGAGAGAGGGGAGAGAGAGGAGAGAGAGGAGAGAGGGGAGATAGGAGAAACCAGACCCGTCAGAGACTCAGACGGTAGAGAGGAGAGAGGGGAGAGAGAGGAGAGAGGGGAGATAGGAGAAACCAGGCCCGTCAGAGACACAGACGGTAGAGAGAGGAGAGAGAGGGGAGAGAGAGGAGAGAGGGGAGATAGGAGAAACCAGGCCCGTCAGAGACTCAGACGGTAGAGAGGAGAGAGGGGAGAGAGAGGAGAGAGAGGAGAGAGGGGAGATAGGAGAAACCAGACCCGTCAGAGACTCAGACGGTAGAGAGGAGAGAGGGGAGAGAGAGGAGAGAGGGGAGAGAGGGGAGAGAGGAGAAACCAGACCCGTCAGAGACTCAGACGGTAGAGAGAGGGGAGAGAGGGGAGAGAGAGGAGAGAGGGGAGATAGGAGAAACCAGGCCCGTCAGAGACTCAGACGGTAGAGAGAGGAGAGAGGGGAGAGAGAGGAGAGAGGGGAGAGAGGAGAAACCAGGCCCGTCAGAGACTCAGACGGTAGAGAGAAGGGAGAGAGGGGAGAGAGAGGAGAGAGGGGAGAGAGGAGAGAGGGGAGATAGGAGAAACCAGACCCATCAGAGACTCAGACGGGAGAGAGGAGAAACCAGACCCGTCAGAGACTCAGACGGTAGAGAGAGGGGAGAGAGGGGAGAGAGAGGAGAGAGGGGAGATAGGAGAAACCAGACCCGTCAGAGACTCAGACGGTAGAGAGGAGAGAGGGGAGAGAGAGGAGAGAGGGGAGAGAGGGGAGATAGGAGAAACCAGACCCGTCAGAGACTCAGACGGTAGAGAGGAGAGAGGGGAGAGAGAGGAGAGAGGGGAGAGAGGGGAGATAGGAGAAACCAGACCCGTCAGAGACTCAGACGGTAGAGAGAGGGGAGAGAGGGGAGAGAGAGGAGAGAGGGGAGATAGGAGAAACCAGGCCCGTCAGAGACTCAGACGGTAGAGAGAGGGGAGAGAGGAGAGAGGGGAGAGAGGAGAAACCAGGCCCGTCAGAGACTCAGACGATAGAGAGAGGGGAGAGAGGGGAGAGAGAGGAGAGATAGGAGAAACCAGACCACACCTAAAGAAGAGGAGAAACCAGGCCCGTCAGAGACTCAGACGGTAGAGAGAGGGGAGAGAGGAGAGAGAGGAGGGGAGATAGGAGAAACCAGACCACACCTAAAGAAGAGGAGAAACCAGGCCCGTCAGAGACTCAGACGGTAGAGAGAGGGGAGAGAGGAGAGAGAGGAGAGAGGGGAGAGAGGGGAGATAGGAGAAACCAGGCCCGTCAGAGACACAGACGGTAGAGAGAGGGGAGAGAGGAGAGAGAGAGGAGAGAGGGGAGATAGGAGAAACCAGACCCATCAGAGACTCAGACGGGAGAGAGGAGAAACCAGACCCGTCAGAGACTCAGACGGTAGAGAGAGGGGAGAGAGGGGAGAGAGAGGAGAGAGGGGAGATAGGAGAAACCAGACCCGTCAGAGACTCAGACGGTAGAGAGGAGAGAGGGGAGAGAGGGGAGAGAGGGGAGATAGGAGAAACCAGACCCGTCAGAGACTCAGACGGTAGAGAGGAGAGAGGGGAGAGAGAGGAGAGAGGGGAGAGAGGGGAGATAGGAGAAACCAGACCCGTCAGAGACTCAGACGGTAGAGAGAGGGGAGAGAGGGGAGAGAGAGGAGAGAGGGGAGATAGGAGAAACCAGGCCCGTCAGAGACTCAGACGGTAGAGAGAGGGGAGAGAGAGGAGAGAGGGGAGATAGGAGAAACCAGGCCCGTCAGAGACTCAGACGGTAGAGAGAGGGGAGAGAGGAGAGAGGGGAGAGAGGAGAAACCAGGCCCGTCAGAGACTCAGACGATAGAGAGAGGGGAGAGAGGGGAGAGAGAGGAGAGATAGGAGAAACCAGACCACACCTAAAGAAGAGGAGAAACCAGGCCCGTCAGAGACTCAGACGGTAGAGAGAGGGGAGAGAGGAGAGAGAGGAGGGGAGATAGGAGAAACCAGACCACACCTAAAGAAGAGGAGAAACCAGGCCCGTCAGAGACTCAGACGGTAGAGAGAGGGGAGAGAGGAGAGAGAGGAGAGAGGGGAGAGAGGGGAGATAGGAGAAACCAGGCCCGTCAGAGACACAGACGGTAGAGAGAGGGGAGAGAGGAGAGAGAGGAGAGTTGAGAGAGGGGAGAGAGGGGAGATAGGAGAAACCAGGCCCGTCAGAGACTCAGACGGTAGAGAGAGGGGAGAGAGGGGAGAGAGAGGAGAGAGGGGAGATAGGAGAAACCAGACCCGTCAGAGACTCAGACGGTAGAGAGGAGAGAGGGGAGAGAGGGGAGAGAGGGGAGATAGGAGAAACCAGACCCGTCAGAGACTCAGACGGTAGAGAGGAGAGAGGGGAGAGAGAGGAGAGAGGGGAGAGAGGGGAGATAGGAGAAACCAGACCCGTCAGAGACTCAGACGGTAGAGAGAGGGGAGAGAGGGGAGAGAGAGGAGAGAGGGGAGATAGGAGAAACCAGGCCCGTCAGAGACTCAGACGGTAGAGAGAGGGGAGAGAGAGGAGAGAGGGGAGATAGGAGAAACCAGGCCCGTCAGAGACTCAGACGGTAGAGAGAGGAGAGAGAGGGGAGAGAGGAGAGAGGGGAGAGAGGAGAAACCAGGCCCGTCAGAGACTCAGACGATAGAGAGAGGGGAGAGAGGGGAGAGAGAGGAGAGATAGGAGAAACCAGACCACACCTAAAGAAGAGGAGAAACCAGGCCCGTCAGAGACTCAGACGGTAGAGAGAGGGGAGAGAGGAGAGAGAGGAGGGGAGATAGGAGAAACCAGACCACACCTAAAGAAGAGGAGAAACCAGGCCCGTCAGAGACTCAGACGGTAGAGAGAGGGGAGAGAGGAGAGAGAGGAGAGAGGGGAGAGAGGGGAGATAGGAGAAACCAGGCCCGTCAGAGACACAGACGGTAGAGAGAGGGGAGAGAGGAGAGAGAGGAGAGTTGAGAGAGGGGAGAGAGGGGAGATAGGAGAAACCAGGTCCGTCAGAGACTCAGACGGTAGAGAGAGGGGAGAGAGGGGAGAGAGAGGAGAGAGGGGAGATAGGAGAAACCAGGCCCGTCAGAGACTCAGACGGTAGAGAGAGGAGAGAGAGGGGAGAGAGGAGAGAGGGGAGATAGGAGAAACCAGGCCCGTCAGAGACACAGACGGTAGAGAGAGGAGAGAGAGGGGAGAGAGGAGAGAGGGGAGAGAGGAGAAACCAGGCCCGTCAGAGACTCAGACGGTAGAGAGGAGAGAGGGGAGAGAGAGGAGAGAGGGGAGAGAGGGGAGATAGTAGAAACCAGACCCGTCAGAGACTCAGACGGTAGAGAGAGGAGAGAGAGGGGAGAGAGGAGAGAGGGGAGATAGGAGAAACCAGGCCCGTCAGAGACACAGACGGCAGAGAGAGGAGAGAGAGGGGAGAGAGAGGAGAGAGGGGAGATAGGAGAAACCAGGCCCGTCAGAGACTCAGACGGTAGAGAGGAGAGAGGGGAGAGAGAGGAGAGAGAGGAGAGAGGGGAGATAGGAGAAACCAGACCCGTCAGAGACTCAGACGGTAGAGAGGAGAGAGGGGAGAGAGAGGAGAGAGGGGAGAGAGGGGAGAGAGGAGAAACCAGGCCCGTCAGAGACTCAGACGGTAGAGAGGAGAGAGGGGAGAGAGAGGAGAGAGGGGAGAGAGGGGAGATAGTAGAAACCAGACCCGTCAGAGACTCAGACGGTAGAGAGAGGAGAGAGAGGGGAGAGAGGAGAGAGGGGAGATAGGAGAAACCAGGCCCGTCAGAGACACAGACGGTAGAGAGAGGAGAGAGAGGGGAGAGAGAGGAGAGAGGGGAGATAGGAGAAACCAGGCCCGTCAGAGACACAGACGGTAGAGAGAGGAGAGAGAGGGGAGAGAGGAGAGAGGGGAGAGAGGAGAAACCAGGCCCGTCAGAGACTCAGACGGTAGAGAGGAGAGAGGGGAGAGAGAGGAGAGAGGGGAGAGAGGGGAGATAGTAGAAACCAGACCCGTCAGAGACTCAGACGGTAGAGAGAGGAGAGAGAGGGGAGAGAGGAGAGAGGGGAGATAGGAGAAACCAGGCCCGTCAGAGACACAGACGGCAGAGAGAGGAGAGAGAGGGGAGAGAGAGGAGAGAGGGGAGATAGGAGAAACCAGGCCCGTCAGAGACTCAGACGGTAGAGAGGAGAGAGGGGAGAGAGAGGAGAGAGAGGAGAGAGGGGAGATAGGAGAAACCAGACCCGTCAGAGACTCAGACGGTAGAGAGGAGAGAGGGGAGAGAGAGGAGAGAGGGGAGAGAGGGGAGAGAGGAGAAACCAGGCCCGTCAGAGACTCAGACGGTAGAGAGGAGAGAGGGGAGAGAGAGGAGAGAGGGGAGATAGTAGAAACCAGACCCGTCAGAGACTCAGACGGTAGAGAGAGGAGAGAGAGGGGAGAGAGGAGAGAGGGGAGATAGGAGAAACCAGGCCCGTCAGAGACACAGACGGTAGAGAGAGGAGAGAGAGGGGAGAGAGAGGAGAGAGGGGAGATAGGAGAAACCAGGCCCGTCAGAGACTCAGACGGTAGAGAGGAGAGAGGGGAGAGAGAGGAGAGAGGGGAGAGAGGGGAGATAGGAGAAACCAGACCCGTCAGAGACTCAGACGGTAGAGAGGAGAGAGGGGAGAGAGAGGAGAGAGGGGAGAGAGGGGAGATAGGAGAAACCAGACCCGTCAGAGACTCAGACGGTAGAGAGAGGGGAGAGAGGGGAGAGAGAGGAGAGAGGGGAGATAGGAGAAACCAGGCCCGTCAGAGACTCAGACGGTAGAGAGAGGAGAGAGAGGAGAGAGGGGAGAGAGGAGAAACCAGGCCCGTCAGAGACTCAGACGGTAGAGAGAAGGGAGAGAGGGGAGAGAGAGGAGAGAGGGGAGAGAGGAGAGAGGGGAGATAGGAGAAACCAGACCCATCAGAGACTCAGACGGGAGAGAGGAGAAACCAGACCCGTCAGAGACTCAGACGGTAGAGAGAGGGGAGAGAGGGGAGAGAGAGGAGAGAGGGGAGATAGGAGAAACCAGACCCGTCAGAGACTCAGACGGTAGAGAGGAGAGAGGGGAGAGAGAGGAGAGAGGGGAGAGAGGGGAGATAGGAGAAACCAGACCCGTCAGAGACTCAGACGGTAGAGAGGAGAGAGGGGAGAGAGAGGAGAGAGGGGAGAGAGGGGAGATAGGAGAAACCAGACCCGTCAGAGACTCAGACGGTAGAGAGAGGGGAGAGAGGGGAGAGAGAGGAGAGAGGGGAGATAGGAGAAACCAGGCCCGTCAGAGACTCAGACGGTAGAGAGAGGGGAGAGAGAGGAGAGAGGGGAGAGAGGAGAAACCAGGCCCGTCAGAGACTCAGACGGTAGAGAGAAGGGAGAGAGGGGAGAGAGGAGAGAGGGGAGAGAGGAGAAACCAGACCCGTCAGAGACTCAGACGGTAGAGAGGAGAGAGGGGAGAGAGGGGAGAGAGAGGAGAGAGGGGAGATAGGAGAAACCAGACCCGTCAGAGACTCAGACGGTAGAGAGAGGGGAGAGAGGGGAGAGAGGGGAGATAGGAGAAACCAGGCCCGTCAGAGACTCAGACGGTAGAGAGGAGAGAGGGGAGAGAGAGGAGAGAGGAGAGAGAGGGGAGATAGGAGAAACCAGACCCGTCAGAGACTCAGACGGTAGAGAGAGGGGAGAGAGGGGAGAGAGGGGAGATAGGAGAAACCAGGCCCGTCAGAGACTCAGACGGTAGAGAGGAGAGAGGGGAGAGAGAGGAGAGAGGGGAGAGAGGGGAGATAGGAGAAACCAGACCCGTCAGAGACTCAGACGGTAGAGAGAGGGGAGAGAGGGGAGAGGGGAGATAGGAGAAACCAGGCCCGTCAGAGACTCAGACGGTAGAGAGGAGAGAGGGGAGAGGGAGAGAAGAAACCAGATCCGTCAGAGACACAGAGAGGGGAGAGGAGACCGAGAGGAGACCGAGAGGAGAGAGAGAGAGGAGAGAGGGGAGAGGAGACCGAGAGGAGAGAGGGTGGAGAGAGATAGGAGAGAGTTAATTCATAACACTACTCTAGAGGGGAGATAGTAGAAACCAGACCCGTCAGAGACACAGACATTAGAGAGAGGAGAGAAAGGAGAGAGGAGAGAGAGGAGAGAGAGGAGAGAGAGGAGAGAGAGGAGAGAGGGGAGAGAGGGGAGAGAGGGGAGAGAGGGGAGATAGGAAAAACCAGACCCGTCAGAGACTCAGACGGTAGAGAGAGGAGAGAGGGGAGGGAGGAGAGGGAGAGAAGAAACCAGATCCGTCAGAGACACAGAGAGGGGAGAGTAGACCGAGAGGAGAGAGAGAGAGGAGAGAGAGTGGAGAGAGGGTGGAGAGAGATAGGAGAGAGTTAATTCATAACACTACTCTACCCCTACGACCCTTCTCTCTCACCCTCTCGCCCTCCCTCTTCACTAGGACCAGGGGCCAGCGGGCGCAGGGGGGTCCGACGGCTCAGACAGCGGTGAGGAGGACGAGAGTGAAGAAGAGAGCGAGGATGAGGAAGACGAGGATGATGAAGACGAAGAGGACGATGAGGAAAATAAAGATGAAGAAGAGGAAGAGGGTGAAGAGAACGAGGAACCTCTGTCGTTAGAATGGCCAGACACCAGACGTAAACAGGCCACATATCTTTTTCTCCTACCGATAGTGTTCCCTCTGTGGCTCACTGTGCCCGACGTACGCAACCCGGTAAATATCACCTACAGCTCTGTCTTTACCATCTCTGTCTTTATCATCTCTGTCTTTAACATCTCTGTCTTTATCATCTCTGTCTTTAACATCTTATCATCTCTGTCTTTATCATCTCTGTCTTTATCATCTCTGTCTTTACCATCTCTGTCTTTATCATCTCTGTCTTTACCATCTCTGTCTTTACCATCTCTGTCTTTACCATCTCTGTCTTTATCATCTCTGTCTTTATCATCTCTGTCTTTATCATCTCTGTCTTTAACATCTTATCATCTCTGTCTTTATCATCTCTGTCTTTAACATCTCTGTCTTTATCATCTCTGTCTTTACATTCACGCCATTTTGTGTACTGTGTTTGTGTCCTGCAAAGTGGCCAAAATGTAGAACACAAAATATCTTTCTAATGTCATGCTGATATGAGCTTCCTGTGAGTTCTTCCTCAGGCTTCCAGAAAATACTTCGCCATGACGTTTATTGGTTCCATCACGTGGATCGCTGTGTTCTCCTATCTAATGGTCTGGTGGGCACATCAGGTATCACTCTGGTTGGGTTTTTAGATCACAGGACTTCCATCTTGTTTAGAAACTATTAGTCCAGTGCTTCTTTGACTCAGGCCAGGATTTAATCAGATCAGCGATAACCCAAGGTAACAGACAGACCAGACCCGAGGTAACAGACAGACCCGAGGTAACAGAGAGACCCGAGGTAACAGAGAGACCCGACGAGGTAACAGACAAACCCGAGATAACAGACAGACCTGTAGCTTATGGTTGTTTTTGTTTAGGCGATTTAGGAGGTGTAACTACGTAGGAGCTGTCAAATCCGTGAGCTGTTGCTCTTGTTGCCATGGTCACGAAACCACACCCATCCTTATATCTCCCCCATATTAGAAGTTCAGAATGAGAAGGTGTAGGGCAGGCTATATAGAGATAATGACACCGAAATTGAAAATCATTAAACAAAATAGCAAGGATGTAGATCAGCCTAATGAAGGTGTAGATTACGGCAGGTAGCCTAGTGGTTAGAGGATGGACCAGTAACCAGCAGGTAGCCTAGTGATTAGAGTGTTGGACCAGTAACCAGCAGGTAGACTAGTGGTTAGAGTGTTGGACTAGTAACTAGCAGGTAGCCTAGTGGTTAGAGTGTTGGACTAGTAACCAGCAGGTAGCCTAGTGGTTAGAGGGTGGACCAGTAACCAGCAGGTAGACTAGTGGTTAGAGGGTGGACCAGTAACCAGCAGGTAACCTAGTGGTTAGAGGGTGGACCAGTAACCAGCAGGTAGACTAGTGGTTAGAGGGTGGACCAGTAACCAGCAGGTAGACTTGTGGTTAGAGGGTGGACCAGTAACCAGCAGGTAGACTAGTGGTTAGAGGGTTGGGCCAGTAACCAGCAGGTAGCCTAGTGGTTAGAGTGTTGGGCCAGTAACTAGCAGGTAGCCTAGTGGTTAGAGTGTTGGACTAGTAACCAGCAGGTAGCCTAGTGGTTAGAGTGTTGGACCAGTAACCAGCAGGTAGCCTAGTGGTTAGAGTGTTGGACTAGTAACCAGCAGGTAGCCTAGTGGTTAGAGTGTTGGGTCAGTAACCAGCAGGTAGCCTAATGGTTAGAGGTTGGACCAGTAACTAGCAGGTAGCCTAGTGGTTAGAGGTTGGACTAGTAACCATCAGGTAGCCTAGTCGTTAGAGCGTTGGGTCAGTAACCAGCAGGTAGCCTAGTGGTTAGAGGTTGGACTAGTAACCATCAGGTAGCCTAGTGGTTAGAGTGTTGGACTAGTAACCAGCAGGTAGCCTATTGGTTAGAGTGTTGGGCCAGTAACCAGCAGGTAGCCTAGTGGTTAGAGTGTTGGACTAGTAACCAGCAGGTAGCCTAGTTGTTAGAGTGTTGGGTCAGTAACCAGCAGGTAGCCTAATGGTTAGAGGTTGGACCAGTAACTAGCAGGTAGCCTAGTGGTTAGAGGTTGGACTAGTAACCATTAGGTGGCCTAGTCGTTAGAGCGTTGGGTCAGTCCCAGCAGGTAGCCTAGTGGTTAGAGCGTTGGACTAGTAACCAGCAGGTAGCCTAGTGGTTAGAGCGTTGGACTAGTAACCAGCAGGTAGCCTAGTGGTTAGAGTGTTGGACTAGTAACCAGCAGGTAGCCTAGTGGTTAGAGTGTTGGGTCAGTAACCAGCAGGTAGCCTAGTGGTTAGAGAGTTGGGTCAGTAACCAGCAGGTAGCCTAGTGGTTAGAGTGTAGTGGCGGTAGGTAGCCTAGTGGTTAGAGAGTTGGGTCAGTAACCAGCAGGTAGCCTAGTGGTTAGAGGGTGGACTAGTAACCAGCAGGTAGCCTAGTGGTTAGAGGGTGGACCAGTAACCAGCAGGTAGCCTAGTGGTTAGAGGGTGGACCAGTAACCAGCAGGTAGCCTAGTGGTTAGAGGGTGGACCAGTAACCAGCAGGTAGCCTAGTGGTTAGAGGGTGGACCAGTAACCAGCAGGTAGTCTAGTGGTTAGAGGGTGGACCAGTAACCAGCAGGTAGCCTAGTGGTTAGAGGGTGGACCAGTAACCAGCAGGTAGCCTAGTGGTTAGAGGGTGGACCAGTAACCAGCAGGTAGCCTAGTGGTTAGAGGGTGGACCAGTAACCAGCAGGTATCCTAGTGGTTAGAGGGTGGACCAGTAACCAGCAGGTAGACTAGTGGTTAGAGGGTGGACCAGTAACCAGCAGGTAGCCTAGTGGTTAGAGGGTGGACCAGTAACCAGTAGGTAGCTTAGTGGTTAGAGGGTGGACCAGTAACCAGCAGGTAGCCTAGTGGTTAGAGGGTGGACCAGTAACCAGCAGGTAGACTAGTGGTTAGAGAGTTGGGTCAGTAACCAGCAGGTAGCCTAGTGGTTAGAGGTTGGGTCAGTAACCAGCAGGTAGCCTAGTGGTTAGAGGTTGGGTCAGTAACCAGCAGGTAGCCTAGTGGTTAGAGGGTGGACCAGTAACCGAAAGGTTGCTAGATCGAATCCCCAAGCTGACAAGGTAAAAAAAACTGTCGTTAAACCACTGTTCCCCGGTAGGCCGTCATTGTAAATAGGATTGTATTCTTAACTGACTTGTCTAGTTAAATAAAGTTTCAAATTTAAAAAAATAAAAATAACATCACGCATTTTAGTGTTTGAGTTTAACATGGCTGCAGGGGGTTTCTACTAGTACATCCAATGGCAATGTCCATCATAGGTCTAACGATGGGGCTAACGATAGGGCTAACGATAGGGTCTAACGATAGGGCTAACGATAGGGCTATCGATAGGGTCTAACGATAGGGCTAACGATAGGGCTAACGATAGGGTCTAACGATAGGGCTAACGATAGGGCTAACGATAGGGCTAACGATAGGGTCTAACGATAGGGTCTAACGATAGGGCTAACGATAGGGCTAACGATAGGGTCTAACGATAGGGCTAACGATAGGGTCTAACGATAGGGCTAACGATATGGTCTAACGATAGGGCTAACGATAGGGTCTAACGATAGGGCTAACGATAGGGCTAACGATAGGGCTAACGATAGGGTCTAACGACAGGGCTAACGATAGGGCTAACGATAGGGCTAACGATAGGGTCTAACGATAGGGCTAACGATAGGGCTAACGATAGGGCTAACGATAGGGCTAACGATAGGGCTAACGATAGGGGCTAACGATGGGGCTAACGATAGGGTCTAACGATAGGGCTAACGATAGGGTCTAACGATAGGGCTAACGATAGGGTCTAACGATGGGGTCTAACGATGGGGCTAACGATAGGGGCTAACGATAGGGCTAACGATAGGGTCTAACGATGGGGTCTAACGATGGGGCTAACGATGGGGTCTAACGATAGGGCTAACGATGGGGTCTAACGATGGGGCTAACGATGGGGTCTAACGATAGGGCTAACGATGGGGTCTAACGATGGGGTCTAACGATGGGGCTAACGATGGGGTCTAACGATGGGGTCTAACGATAGGGTCTAACGATGGGGTCTAACGATGGGGTCTAACGATAGGGTCTAACGATGGGGCTAACGATGGGGTCTAACGATAGGGTCTAACGATGGGTCTAACGATGGGGTCTAACGATGGGGTCTAACGATGTGGTCTAACGATGGGGTCTAACGATGGGGTCTAACGATGGGTCTAACGATGGGGTCTACCGATAGGGCTAACGCTGGGTCTAGCGATAGGGCTAACGCTGGGTCTAACGATAAGGTCTAACGATAGGGTCTAACGATAGGGTCTAACGACGGGGCTAACGCTGGGTCTAATGCTGGGTCTAACGATAAGGTCTAACGATAGGGTCTAACGATAGGGTCTAACGATAGGGTCTAACGCTGGGTCTAACGATAGGGCTAACAATGGGTCTAACGATAGGGTCTAACGATAGGGTCTAACAACGGGGCTAACGATAGGGTCTAACAATAGGGCTAACGCTGGGTCTAACGATAAGGTCTAACGATACGGTCTAACGATAGGGCTAACGATAGGGCTAACGATAGGGTCTAACGATAGGGTCTAACGATAGGGTCTAACGACGGGTCTAACGACAGGGCTAACGACAGGGTCTAACGACAGGGTCTAACGACGGGTCTAACGATAGGGTCTAACGATAGGGTCTAACTATAGGGTCTAACGATAGGGTCTAACGATGGGCCTAACGATAGGGGCTAACGACAGGTCTAACGATAGGGTCTAACGACGGGTCTAACGATAGGGTCTAACGCTGGGTCTAACGATAGGGCTAACGATAGGGTCTAACAACGGGGCTAACGATAGGGTCTCTAACAATAGGGCTAACGCTGGGTCTAACGATGGGTCTAACGATAGGGCTAACGATAGGGTCTAACGATAGGGTCTAACGACGGGTCTAACGACGGGTCTAACGACAGGGCTAACGATAGGGTCTAACGACAGGGTCTAACAACAGGGTCTAACGACAGGGTCTAACGATAGGGTCTAACGATGGGTCTAACGATAGGGTCTAACGATAGGGTCTAACGATAGGGGCTAACGATAGGGTCTAATGATAGGGTCTAACGATGGGTCTAATGATAGGGTCTAACGATAGGGTCTAACGATGGGTCTAACGATAGGGTCTAACGATAGGGCCAACAATAAGGTCTAACGATAGGGCTAACGATAGGGTCTAACGATAGGGTCTAACGATGGGTCTAACGATGGGGTCTAACGATAGGGTCTAACGATAGGGTCTAACAATAGGGTCTAACGATAGGGTCTAATGATAGGGCTAACGATAGGGCTAACGATGGGGTCTAACGATGCGTCTAACGATAGGGATAATGATAGGTCTAACGATGGGGCTAACGATGGGGTCTAACGATAGGGCTAACGATGGGGTCTAACGATGGGGTCTAACGATGGGGCTAACGATGGGGTCTAACGATGGGGTCTAACGATAGGGTCTAACGATGGGGTCTAACGATGGGGTCTAACGATGGGTCTAACGATGGGGTCTAACGATGGGGTCTAACGACGGGGTCTAACGATAGGGTCTACCGATAGGGCTAACGCTGGGTCTAGCGATAGGGCTAACGATGGGTCTAACGATAGGGCTAACGACGGGTCTAACAACAGGGCTAACGCTGGGTCTAACGATAAGGTCTAACGATAGGGTCTAACGATAGGGTCTAACGACGGGGCTAACGCTGGGTCTAATGCTGGGTCTAACGATAAGGTCTAACGATAGGGTCTAACGATAGGGTCTAACGATAGGGTCTAACGCTGGGTCTAACGATAGGGCTAACAATGGGTCTAACGATAGGGTCTAACGATAGGGTCTAACAACGGGGCTAACGATAGGGTCTAACAATAGGGCTAACGCTGGGTCTAACGATAAGGTCTAACGATAGGGTCTAACGATAGGTCTAACGACAGGGCTAACGACAGGGTCTAACGACGGGTCTAACGATAGGGTCTAACGATAGGGTCTAACTATAGGGTCTAACGATAGGGTCTAACGATGGGCCTAACGATAGGGGCTAACGACAGGTCTAACGATAGGGTCTAACGACGGGTCTAACGATAGGGTCTAACGCTGGGTCTAACGATAGGGCTAACGATAGGGTCTAACAACGGGGCTAACGATAGGGTCTCTAACAATAGGGCTAACGCTGGGTCTAACGATGGGTCTAACGATAGGGCTAACGATAGGGTCTAACGATAGGGTCTAACGACGGGTCTAACGACGGGTCTAACGACAGGGCTAACGATAGGGTCTAACGACAGGGTCTAACGACAGGGTCTAACGACAGGGTCTAACGATAGGGTCTAACGATGGGTCTAACGATAGGGTCTAACGATAGGGTCTAACGATAGGGGCTAACGATAGGGTCTAACGATAGGGTCTAACGATGGGTCTAATGATAGGGTCTAACGATAGGGTCTAACGATGGGTCTAACGATAGGGTCTAACGATAGGGCCAACAATAAGGTCTAACGATAGGGCTAACGATAGGGTCTAACGATAGGGTCTAACGATGGGTCTAACGATGGGGTCTAACGATAGGGTCTAACGATAGGGTCTAACAATAGGGTCTAACGATAGGGTCTAATGATAGGGCTAACGATAGGGCTAACGATAGGGCTAACGATGGGGTCTAACGATGCGTCTAACGATAGGGATAATGATAGGTCTAACGACGGGTCTAACGATAGGGTCTAACGATAGGGTCTAACGATGCGTCTAACGATAGGGTCTAACGATAGGGTCTAACGATGGGGTCTAACGATGGGGTCTAACGATGGGTCTAACGATAGGGTCTAACGATGGGGTCTAACGATGGGTCTAACGATGGGTCTAACGATAGGGCTAACGACAGGGTCTAACGACAGGGTCTTACGACAGGGTCTAACGATAGGGATAATGATAGGGATAACGATAGGTCTAACAATAGGGATAGCGATAGGGTCTAACGATAGGTCTAACGATAGGTATAATGGCAGGCCTAATGATAGGGATAACGATAGGGATAACGACAGGGTCTAACGATAGGTCTAATGATAGGGATAACGATAGAGATAGCGATAGGGATACCGATAGGGATAATGATAGGGATACCAATAGGGATACCGATAGGGATAACGATAGGGATAATGATAGGGATACCGATAGGGATACCGATAGGGATGACGATAGGGATGACGATAGAGATAACGACAGGGATAACGATAGGGATAACGGTAGGGATAACGATAGGGATAACGGTAGGGATAACGGCAGGGATAACGATAGGGATAACGATAGGGATAACGGCAGGGATAACGATAGGGATAATGATAGGGATAATGATCGGTCTAATGATAGGGATACCGATGGGGATAATGATAGGGATACTGATAGAGATAATGATAGGGATAACGTCGGGAGCCTCTTGGGGTTTTGACAACTCCAACGCAGTAACACTTCTGACCCCACCCACTATAAACAAAAGCAATGATGAGCTACGGTTATCGTGGGTAATTGTGGGTTAATGCTGATCTGGTTGAATCCTAATCGACTGATTACTAGTGCTCTAGGTGGGGATACTGATTGATTGACTGACTGACTGTTGGCTCCCTAGGTGGGTGAGACTGATTGATTGACTGACTGACTATTGGCTTCCTAGGTGGGTGAGACTGATTGGTTGACTGACTGTTGGCTCCCTAGGTGGGTGAGACTGATTGATTGACTGACTGTTGGCTCCCTAGGTGGGTGAGACTGATTGATTGACTGACTGTTGGCTCCATACGTGGGTGAGACTGATTGGTTGACTGACTGACTGTTGTCTCCCTAGGTGGGTGAGACCATAGGCATCTCAGAGGAGATCATGGGCCTGACCATCCTGGCAGCAGGCACCTCCATCCCTGACCTCATCACTAGTGTCATCGTGGCCCGGAAAGGACTGGGAGACATGGCTGTGTCCAGCTCAGTGGGATCCAACATCTTCGATATCACTATGGGGTTAGTATAGACCACTATAACTACAGAGATATCACTATGGGGTTAGTATAGACTACTATAACTACAGAGATATCACTATGGGGTTTGTATAGACCACTGTAACTACAGAGATATCACTATGAACTGTGTACCGTTGTCTGTTGTAAACAATCAAGGCAATTTGTGTTACCACTCTCAAAAGTGATTGTCTTTCCCCCCTCTGCCTCCATCCTTCCTCTCTCCCTCTCTACATCCCTCTGCCTCTACCCTTCCTCTCTCTGTCTCTCCCTCTCTACATCCCTCTGCCTCCACCCTTCCTCTCTCTCTCTCTACATCCCTCTGCCTCTACCCTTCCTCTCTCTCTCTACATCCCTCTGCCTCTACCCTTCCTCTCTCTCTCTACATCCCTCTGCCTCCACCCTTCCTCTCTCTCTGTCTCTCCCTCTCTACATCCCTCTGCCTCTACCCTTCCTCTCTCTCTCTCTACATCCCTCTGCCTCCACCCTTCCTCTCTCTCTGTCTCTCCCTCTCTACATCCCTCCTCTCTCTGTCTCTCTCTCTCTACATCCCTCTGCCTCTACCCTTCCTCTCTCTCTGTCTCTCCCTCTCTACATCCCTCTGCCTCCACCCTTCCTCTCTCTCTGTCTCTCCCTCTGCCTCCACCCTTCCTCTCCCTCTGCCTCTACCCTTCCTCTCTCCCTCGCTACATCCCTCTGCCTCTACCCTTCCTCTCTGTCTCTCCCTCTCTACATCCCTCTGCCTCTATCCTTCCTCTCTCTCTGTCTCTCTCTCTCTACATCCCTCTGCCTCTACCCTTCCTCTCTCCCTCGCTACATCCCTCCTTCTGCCTCCACCCCTCCTCTCTGTCTCTCCCTCTCTACATCCCTCTGCCTCTACCCTTCCTCTCTCTCTGTCTCTCCCTCTCTACATCCCTCTGCCTTTACCCTTCCTCTCTCTCTGTCTCTCCCTCTCTACATCCCTCTGCCTCCACCCTTCCTCTCTCTCTGTCTCTCCCTCTCTACATCCCTCTGCCTCCACCCTTCCTCTCTCTCTGTCTCTCCCTCTCTACATCCCTCCTCTATCTGTCTCTCCCTCTCTACATCCCTCTGCCTCCACCTTTCCTCTCTCTCTGTCTCTCTGCCTCCACCCCTCCTCTCTCTGTCCCCACCCTCCCCCAACATTTCTGCAGCCTGCCTGTCCCATGGTTGATCTTCTCGGCGATGCAAGGCGGCGTACCGGTGGCGGTGAACTCCAACGGTCTGTTCTGTGCCATCGTGCTCCTCTTCGTCATGCTCCTCTTCGTCATCGTCAGCATCGCGGCGTGTCGGTGGAAGATGAGCCGCGTTCTGGGCCTCACCATGTTCATGCTTTACTTCGTGTTTCTGGTGCTCAGCGTGATGCTGGAAGACCGTATTATTATCTGCCCCGTCTCCATCTGAGGTCAGAGGTCAGACACACCCACTGGGGAGCCGGGTCCACCCACTGGGGAACCCAGGCCCACCCACTGGGGAGCCAGGCCCACCCACTTGGAACCCAGGCCCACCCACTGGGGAGCCAGGCCCACCCACTTGGAACCCAGGCCCACCCACTGGGGAGCCAGGCCCACCCACTTGGAACCCAGTCCACCCACTGGGGAGCCAGGCCCACCCACTTAGAACCCAGTCCACCCACTTGGAACCCAGTCCACCCACTGGGGAGCCAGGCCCACCCACTTAGAACCCAGTCCACCCACTTGGAACCCAGTCCACCCAACCATTATGTTAGCTTCAGGAACGTCTTCTTTTAATTATTATTTTTTTAAACTAAAGATGAAACTGAATATGTTGTACTGTACAGAGCATTATGGGTACTGTAGTACATACATCATACTACAATGAGGAGGGAGGGGAGAAAAAAAAAGAGGCGTGTCAGGAAGTCATTTAAATAATAACCGCCAAACTGTATCGTTGTCAGTCACTAACATTCACAGTACAGGGGGGTTAGAGGTCCCCTAGTGTTACTGTTCACAGAGGGGATGGTGTTGTCTGTGTTGAGCCAGGTGTTGTTGAATCAGTGGACACCTTCATGGTTGGACTATGGCTGGTCTCCTTCACCAGAACTGACGTGCAGCAGTAGAGGTTGTCTGTCCACAACAATCCTGAAGAGAGACTCAGTAATCGTAGACGTTGTCCAGCCACACCACAAATACACATCCATTTTAGTGTTCATCCGTGTATAAATGTCAATACAGTAATTTCTTTTAGAGTTAAAAAACAAAAACCCCGGTTTATCAGGTGCAGAGAGGTACAGTAGCTTTTGAGTTCTTCATGTGAATGATTCAGTGTGTAGAATACCCAGGAATGGTGTAGATCAGTTACACGACCCCCCTATGGTACCATTATGTCATTGACTGTCAGCATTGTAGTGTGTCATGTGTTACGTATGTATGCAATACACTTGTGTGGGTCAGATGGATACAAAGAGAATGCATTGATGTATAGTAACCTATCCATATGTTGTACAATTAAATCCTTTTAAAAAAAAAATTATATTCAATGCAAGGTGTAGTGTTGATTGGTTAATTAATTATGTTGTGTGAAAACAAATGTTCTGAGGTCATTTGAAATTGAAAGCCAGGATTCAATCAAAAGGTGTATTTAACAGAAAAATATATACAACCAAGTGTGTTGTTGACAGTGTGTCTCTCAAACGTCATTTTCGCCGGCGTTCACAAAGATGGCGTTCGCTGTCAAGGCTGTGGACGTCGTTTTAGTGTAGAAACACACACGATTGGCCACGGTAGACGTGATTTAATCCCAGTGTAGAAACTCACACGATTGGCCACGGTATACGTGATTTAATCCCAGTGTAGAAACTCACACGATTGGCCACGGTATAAGTGATTTAATCCCAGTGTAGAAACTCACACGATTGGCCACGGTATACGTGATTTAATCCCAGTGTAGAAACTCACACGATTGGCCACGGTATACGTGATTTAATCCCAGTGTAGAAACTCACACGATTGGCCACGGTATACATGATTTAATCCCAGTGTAGAAACACACACGATTGGCCACGGTATACGTGATTTAATCCCAGTGTAGAAACACACACGATTGGCCACGGTATACGTGATTTAATCCCAGTGTAGAAACACACACGATTGGCCACGGTATAAGTGATTAAATCCCTGTGTAGAAACACACACGATTGGCCACGGTATACGTGATTTAATCCCAGTGTAGAAACACACACGATTGGCCACGGTATAAATGATTTAATCCCAGTGTAGAAACACACACGATTGGCCACGGTATACGTGATTTAATCCCAGTGTAGAAACACACACGATTGGCCACGGTATACGTGATTTAATCCCAGTGTAGAAACACACACGATTGGCCACGGTATAAATGATTTAATCCCAGTGTAGAAACACATACGATTGGCCACGGTATACGTGATTTAATCCCAGTGTAGAAACACACACGATTGGCCACGGTATACGTGATTCAATCCCTGTGTAGAAACACACACTATTGGCCACGGTATAAGTGATTTAATCCCAGTGTAGAAACACACACGATTGGCCACGGTATAAGTGATTTAATCCCAGTGTAGAAACACACACGATTGGCCACGGTATACGTGATTTAATCCCAGTGTAGAAACACACACGATTGGCCACGGTATACGTGATTTAACCCCAGTGTAGAAATACACACGATTGGCCACGGTATAAGTGATTTAATCCCAGTGTAGAAACACACACGATTGGCCACGGTATACGTGATTTAATCCCAGTGTAGAAACACACACGATTGGCCACGGTAGATGTGATTTAATCCCAGTGTAGAAACTCACACGATTGGCCACGGTATACGTGATTTAACCCCAGTGTAGAAATACACACGATTGGCCACGGTATACGTGATTTAATCCCAGTGTAGAAACACACACGATTGGCCGCGGTAGACGAGATTTAATCCCAGTGTAGAAACACACACGATTGGCCACGGTATAAGTGATTTAATCCCAGTGTAGAAACACACACGATTGGCCACGGTATAAGTGATTTTATTTCCAGTCTGAGACAACTCTAAAAAGATCCAGTCCAACAGTACATGATTAATCTCATCATCAGATCCACAGACCCGTCACACAGAGCTGTAAAACAACACAAGGAACATTTTTTACAAAATGTCTTCTCTATACAAAGAGTAGATCAAATATTATACATCGACCCTAAATACAAGGAAACATTTTTTTTGTTTGTACATTTCCTTCTAGAACGACTAAAAACCTTCTAGAGCTCTATTCAGTCTGTACAGCTGAAGCAGATTCTGTGATGGGAATGTAAAGGTCACTTCCCATGGAGCGGCCATAGGCACCGTTTACCGTCAATGCAGTCTCTGCTCAATCAGGAACACTTCCGCCTCGCGGATTGAATTAGAGCCCTTCATCTGCAGAGATTGACAACTAAACGATTTAAAAGCTGTTCACACTGCTGATATCATGAGTGATATTTTTTTTTTGGGGGGGGGGGGGACAGTCCAGGTCTCTCTTAAGCACTTTAGTTGTGGTTGTTGGTAACAATCTTTAGCTTTTCAAAATAGCAACGTCCGTTTCATGTTTGCATAGTAGCGCTATTCTGCGATCAGGGCTCTCAGCTGTCAAATCATTGATGGGGCCAGCTCTCATTGGACCCTTCTTTGACAAAAAGGTCCTCTTCTAGCCAATGACATCAGTCTGTTGTTACATTGTAATTGGAGGTCACCGGCGTGCCTCACGTTAGGTAAGACGGACTGGTGACGTTTCCGTCTATATTGCAGTCGGCCAGGAGAGGCGTTTAATGTATCTGTTAAAAGAGGGGGGGGGGGGGGGGACATTATCGCGTCGTAAAGGTACTTTTCATGCTGAGTTGGAAGTATTTTCCCTGGCGAGAGAGATGTTGCTGCGGACTTTAAACCTGGGAGGATTTTCAAGTGTTTACCTGGTCAAGTGGACTTCAACGGTCGTTGTCCACTCAAGACAACTGAAAGCATTATAATCTATGTTCAGGTGCACACCCCCCCCCCCCCGCACATAAAATCACCAGACATGAAGTAAAATTAACTGAAGACAATACATCGCCAAAGGCTGAACTTGGTTTCATCAGTATAACAGGCCTGGTATAAACAGCTGTGTCATCGTAGCCACTGTACAGATGTCCTGATACTTGGTATCATCAGTATAACAGGCCTGGTATAAACAGCTGTGTCATCATAGCCACTGTACCGAGGTCCTGATACTTGGTATCATCAGTATAACAGGCCTTGAGACATCTGTGGCATTCTGTTGTGTGACAAAACTGCGCATTTTAGAGTGGCCGTTAATTCTCCCCGGCACAAGGTGCACTTGTGTAATGATCATGCTGTTTAATCAGCTTCTTGATTTGGATTATCTTGACAAAGGATAAACAAATTGAAGATGTAAACAAATTTATGCGCACAATTTTATTTGAGAGAAATAAGCTTTTTTTGTGCGTGTGGAACATTTCTGGGATATTTTATTTTGTTTTAAAAAAAAAAAAAAAAAACCCCGGTTTATCAGGTGCAGAGAGGTACAGTAGCTTTTGAGTTCTTCATGTGAATGATTCAGTGTGTAGAATACCCAGGAATGGTGTAGATCAGTTACACGACCCCCATATGGTACCATTATGTCATTGACTGTCAGCATTGTAGTGTGTCATGTGTTACGTATGTATGCAATACACTTGTGTGGGTCAGATGGATACAAAGAGAATGCATTGATGTATCCATATGTTGTACAATTAAATCCTTTTTAAAAAAAATTATATTCAATGCAAGGTGTAGTGTTGATTGGTTAATTAATTATGTTGTGTGAAAACAAATGTTCGGAGGTCATTTGAAATTGAAAGCCAGGATTCAATCAAAAGGTGTATTTATCAGAAAAATATATACAACCAAGTGTGTTGTTGACAGTGTGTCTCTCAAACGTCATTTTCGCCGGCGTTCACAAAGATGGCGTTCGCCGTCAAGGCTGTGGACGTCGGTTTAAGCATAAATCCCAGACGTGATTAAATCCCAGTGTAGAAACACACACGATTGGCCACGGTAGACGTGATTTAATCCCAGTGTAGAAACACACACGATTGGCCACGGTATACGTGATTTAATCCCAGTGTAGAAACACACACGATTGGCCACGGTATACGTGATTTAATCCCAGTGTAGAAACACACACGATTGGCCACGGTATACGTGATTTAATCCCCGTGTAGAAACACACACGATTGGCCACGGTATACGTGATTTAATCCCAGTGTAGAAACACACACGATTGGCCACGGTATACGTGATTTAATCCCAGTGTAGAAACACACACGATTGGCCACGGTATACATGATTTAATCCCAGTAAAGAAACACACACGATTGGCCACGGTAGACGTGATTTAATCCCAGTGTAGAAACACACACGATTGGCCACGGTATACGTGATTTAATCCCAGTGTAGAAACTCACACGATTGGCCACGGTATACGTGATTTAATCCCCGTGTAGAAACACACACCATTGGCCACGGTATACGTGATTAAATCCCAGTGTAGAAACACACACGATTGGCCACGGTATACGTGATTTAATCCCCGTGTAGAAACACACACGATTGGCCACGGTATACGTGATTTAATCCCCGTGTAGAAACACACACGATTGGCCACGGTATACGTGATTAAATCCAAGTGTAGAAACACACACGATTGGCCACGGTATACGTGATTTAATCCCAGTGTAGAAACACACACGATTGGCCACGGTATACGTGATTTAATCCCAGTGTAGAAACACACACGATTGGCCACGGTATACGTGATTTAATCCCAGTGTAGAAACACACACGATTGGCCACGGTATACGTGATTTAATCCCTGTGTAGAAACACACGATTGGCCACGGTATACGTGATTTAATCCCAGTGTAGAAACACACACGATTGGCCACGGTATACGTGATTTAATCCCAGTGTAGAAACACACACGATTGGCCACGGTATACGTGATTTAATCCCTGTGTAGAAACACACGATTGGCCACGGTATACGTGATTTAATCCCAGTGTAGAAACACACACGATTGGCCACGGTATACGTGATTTAATCCCCGTGTAGAAACACACACGATTGGCCACGGTATACGTGATTAAATCCCAGTGTAGAAACACACACGATTGGCCACGGTATACGTGATTTAATCCCCGTGTAGAAACACACACGATTGGCCACGGTATACGTGATTTAATCCCCGTGTAGAAACACACACGATTGGCCACGGTATACGTGATTAAATCCCAGTGTAGAAACACACACGATTGGCCACGGTATACGTGATTTAATCCCAGTGTAGAAACACACACGATTGGCCACGGTATACGTGATTTAATCCCAGTGTAGAAACACACACGATTGGCCACGGTATACGTGATTTAATCCCAGTGTAGAAACACACACGATTGGCCACGGTATACGTGATTTAATCCCAGTGTAGAAACACACACGATTGGCCACGGTATACGTGATTTAATCCCTGTGTAGAAACACACGATTGGCCACGGTATACGTGATTTAATCCCAGTGTAGAAACACACACGATTGGCCACGGTATACGTGATTTAATCCCAGTGTAGAAACACACACGATTGGCCACGGTATACGTGATTTAATCCCAGTAAAGAAACACACACGATTGGCCACGGTAGACGTGATTTAATCCCAGTGTAGAAACACACACGATTGGCCACGGTATACGTGATTTAATCCCAGTGTAGAAACTCACACGATTGGCAACGGTATACGTGATTTAATCCCAGTGTAGAAACTCACACGATTGGCCACGGTATAAGTGATTAAATCCCAGTGTAGAAACACACACGATTGGCCACGGTATAAGTGATTTAATCCCAGTGTAGAAACACACACGATTGGCCACGGTATAAGTGATTTAATCCCAGTGTAGAAACACACACGATTGGCCACGGTATACGTGATTTAATCCCAGTGTAGAAACTCACACGATTGGCCACGGTATACGTGATTTAATCCCAGTGTAGAAACACACACGATTGGCCGCGGTAGACGAGATTTAATCCCAGTGTAGAAACACACACGATTGGCCACGGTATAAGTGATTTAATCCCAGTGTAGAAACACACACGATTGGCCACGGTATAAGTGATTTTATTTCCAGTCTGAGACAACTCTAAAAAGATCCAGTCCAACAGTACATGATTAATCTCATCATCAGATCCACAGACCCGTCACACAGAGCTGTAAAACAACACAAGGAACATTTTTTACAAAATGTCTTCTCTATACAAAGAGCAGATCAAATATTATACATCGACCCTAAATACAATTAAACATTTTTTGTTTGTACATTTCCTTCTAGAACGACTAAAAACCTTCTAGAGCTCTATTCAGTCTGTACAGCTGAAGCGGATTCTGTGATGGGAATGTAAAGGTCACTTCCCATGGAGCGGCCATAGGCACCGTTTACCGTCAATGTAGTCTCTGCTCAATCAGGAACACTTCCGCCTCGCGGATTGAATTAGAGCCCTTCATCTGCAGAGATTGACAGCTAAACGATTTAAAAGCTGTTCACACTGCTGATATCATGAGTGATATTTTTTTTGGGGGGGGGGGACAGTCCAGGTCTCTCTTAACCACTTTGGTTGGTAACAATCTTTAGCTTTTCAAAATAGCAACGGCCGTTTCATGTTTGCATAGTAGCGCTATTCTGCGATCAGGGCTCTCAGCTGTCAAATCATTGATGGGGCCAGCTCTCATTGGACCCTTCTTTGACAAAAAGGTCCTCTTCTAGCCAATGACATCAGTCTGTTGTTACATTGTAATTGGAGGTCACCGGCGTGCCTCACGTTAGGTAAGACGGACTGGTGACGTTTCCGTCTATATTGCAGTCGGCCAGGAGAGGCGTTTAATGTATCTGTTAAAAGAGGGGGGGGGACGGACATTATCACGTCGTAAAGGTACTTTTCATGCTGAGTTGGAAGTATTTTCCCTGGCGAGAGAGATGTTGCTGCGGACTTTAAACCTGGGAGGATTTTCAAGTGTTTACCTGGTCAAGTGGACTCAACGGTCGTTGTCAACTGAAAGCATTATAATCTATGTTCAGGTGCACACCCCCCCCCCCCCCCCCCCCCCCCCCCCCCCCCCCCCCCCCCCCCCCCCCCCCCCCCCCCCCCCCCCGCACATAAAATCACCAGACATGATGTAAAATTAACTGAAGACAATACATCGCCAAAGGCTGAACTTGGTTTCATCAGTATAACAGGCCTGGGATAAACAGCTGTGTCATCACAGCCACTGTACCGAGGTCCTGATACTTGGTATCATCAGTATAACAGGCCAGGGGATAAACAGCTGTGTCATCATATCCACTGTACCGAGGTCCTGATACTTCAACCACTTCTTTTCATCTCCCCCCCAAAAAAGGTTTTGACTGCATGTGATGTGCCAACTGAACATTCATTTGTGCTGCTGAACAACGAACCCAAACGTAGGGTGTTACTCCTATAGTACCTTGTATGGAAGAAACACAGAACACGTGTATTGTATACAGTATATAGCTGAACATAGGATCATATCTAAAACGTTTGAGGATGAATCGAGTTATTGGACGTGCGGTGCGTTGTGTCGGGCCTGACGTCCTTAACGTGGGTTAGAAACCAGATCAGAACTGGCTTCCGGTTTGAGAAATACATCTTGTGACTGGAGGGGCTCAATTCCATTTCAAATGGGTCAATTTCGAAAGTAAACCAAATTCCAAATTGAAAAGCATTGAAGAGAATTGACTGGAATTGAAATGGAATGAACCCCAACTCACCTACACATCAATGGTATGAATCATTATTACTGAACCCCCAACTCTAGACTTATATCTCCTAACAGAACTAGACTGACCTAAAATATAAAACGCAACATGCAACACTTTCAAAGATTTTACTGAGTTACAGTGTATTGAAGGGAATCAGTCAATTAAAATAAAGTCATAGTGGGGCCTGGGAGGGCATAGGCCCACCCACTTGGAACCCAGTCCACCCACTGGGGAGCCAGGCCCACCCACTTGGAAGCCAAGTCCACCCACTGGGGAGCCAGGCCCACCCACTTGGAAGCCAAGTCCACCCACTGGGGAGCCAGGTTCAGCCAATCAGAATTATTTTTTCCCCACAAAAGTTAAAAAAAATTACAGACAGAAATACTCCTCAGCACCCCTCTCCTCTTCCTTCAGACGATCCCGCAGGTGAAGAAGCCGGATGTGGAGGTTCTGGGCTGGCGTGGTTACATGTGGTCTGCGGGTGTGAGGCCAGTTTGATGTACTGAAGAATCTAAATTCTCTGAAATAACGTTGGAGGCGGCTTACGGTAGAGAAATGAACATTCAATTCTCTGGAAACAGCTCTGTTGGACATTCCTGCAGTCAGCATGCAAATTGCACGCACCCTCAAAACGTGAGACATCTGTGGCATTCTGTTGTGTGACAAAACTGCGCATTTTAGAGTGGCCGTTAATTCTCCCCGGCACAAGGTGCACTTATGTAATGATCATGCTGTTTAATCAGCTTCTTGATTTGGATTATCTTGACAAAGGATAAACAAATTGAAGATGTAAACAAATTTATGCGCACAATTTTATTTGAGAGAAATAAGCTTTTTTTGTGCGTGTGGAACATTTCTGGGATCTTTTATTTCAGCTCATGAAAACATGGGACCAACACTTTACATGTTGCGTTTATATTTTTGTTCAGTATATACACTGTACCATCGTACTGTTTTGGATGATTCTTTTTTTGGTTCTAAAAACACATAAATGAAAATAAAATAAAAGGTTTTTGAAGGGGAACAGACAGTTACCTCAAAACTATTGAACAACCCCATACGTTCCTTGTACATTCCCTGTCATAACCCACTATTCACAGTTTATAACACCTGAAGAGAGGCCCACACGTACAGGTGAATATGAAAGGACACGAAACACGGAACCTACTGTCGTGTAAGCAATATTCATCCCTCCATATATCAAAAGAGTAACTACATGTTCTTAACAGTACACAGAGGTCCTCAAAGGTACTTCAACTTTAACTTGAAGGTACTTTAAAAGTTACTCCAACTAACTTGAAGGTACTTTAAAAGTTACTTCAACTTTAACTGGAAGGTACTTTAAAAGTTACTCCAACTTGAACTGGAAGGTACTTTAAAAGTTACTTCAACTTGAACTGGAAGGTACTTTAAAAGTTACTTCAACTTGAACTGGAAGGTACTTTAAAAGTTACTCCAACTTGAACTGGAAGGTACTTTAAAAGTTACTCCAACTTTAATGATATTAATACTGATATCTGAGGAGCCGATTCATGCAGCACGTTGTGCCAACGATGTCAAAGTCTGTTTTACAGTTGCACATTTACTTTAAAAACAGAAACAGTGGTCAATCCGTTTTGTAAACGTCAAAGTATTCGACTCGGTATGGGTATTTCTGTAATAGATACTTATATTTTGTTGACCAAACGAATCAATCCGTACTCAGGCTTTACGTCTTGCCAACAACAACATTCTGTTGTAAAGTGCGTCGGAAATGAAGTATTTAAACGCAATATTTTGGCAGTTTTAAAGAGACTTTAGTTGTTTTGAGTGAATCTTTGAATGCCCTCACTGATACAATACTTCAAACCAGCTTAGTTCAGTTTACGATGGACATCAGTGTGATACAGTAGCAGATACAGTTACACTACTCACTGTAAATACTACTAGAACATTCTAACAGCCATCAACCACAGGAGGAGAGGAATAGATGGTTCAGCCTGACACGAAGCCAGTACATCCATCAACCACAGGAGGAGAGGAATAGATGTTTCAGCCTGACACGAAGCCAGTACATCCATCAACCACAGGAGGAGAGGAACAGATGTTTCAGCCTGACACGAAGCCAGTACATCCATCAACCACAGGAGGAGAGGAATAGATGTTTCACCCTGACACGAAGCCAGTACATCCATCAACCACAGGAGGAGAGGAATAGATGTTTCACCCTGACACGAAGCCAGTACATCCATCAACCACAGGAGGAGAGGAATAGATGTTTCACCCTGACACGAAGACAGTACATCCATCAACCACAGGAGGAGAGGAATAGATGTTTCAGCCTGACACGAAGCCAGTACATCCATCAACCACAGGAGGAGAGGAATAGATGTTTCAGCCTGACACGAAGCCAGTACATCCATCAACCACAGGAGGAGAGGAATAGATGTTTCACCCTGACACGAAGACAGTACATCCATCAACCACAGGAGGAGAGGAATAGATGTTTCAGCCTGACACGAAGCCAGTACATCCATCAACCACAGGAGGAGAGGAATAGATGTTTCAGCCTGACACGAAGCCAGTACATCCATCAACCACAGGAGGAGAGGAATAGATGTTTCACCCTGACACGAAGCCAGTACATCCATCAACCACAGGAGGAGAGGAATAGATGTTTCACCCTGACACGAAGCCAGTACATCCATCAACCACAGGAGGAGAGGAATAGATGTTTCACCCTGACACGAAGCCAGTACATCCATCAACCACAGGAGGAGAGGAATAGATGTTTCACCCTGACACGAAGCCAGTACATCCATCAACCACAGGAGGAGAGGAATAGATGTTTCACCCTGACACGAAGCCAGTACATCCATCAACCACAGGAGGAGAGGAATAGATGTTTCACCCTGACACGAAGCCAGTACATCCATCAACCACAGGAGGAGAGGAATAGATGTTTCACCCTGACACGAAGCCAGTACATCCATCAACCACAGGAGGAGAGGAATAGATGTTTCACCCTGACACGAAGCCAGTACATCCATCAACCACAGGAGGAGAGGAATAGATGTTTCAGCCTGATACGAAGCCAGTACATCCAGCTAAACAAATAAACAGACTAAAATAAATAAAAGTCTTACTTTGTATAAATAGAATTCAAGTTAAGTAAAATATTGCTAATATTAGTCTCTATATATGACTATATAATACAAATGTTTTTTATTTTTTTATAAAAGGTCCCTACTACTACTGTCGTATATAAAGTACATTTTGTATTTTATGTAACAATTTGTACAAGATTTCTTAAAACATAAGTACCCCGAAATAGAAGACGTCATGGTGTGTGAAACCGTTGTTACGTTACTGAGTATGATCTCCATCCATCCAGAGGGGTACGTCCAGAACCTCTAACTAACAGGTGATGAGATGGGATTTAAATAAAAACAACAACATCCCTTTTGTGAGACTGGTCAGACTACATAATAACCCCCTGGTCGGTCAGCTCCGTTAGTCTCTGGTCAGCCCCGTCACATCTCTCACAGGTGACGGACATGACCCCAAAACATCGCAGTGTCAACAAGCTCATCGTCACGCATTCTGTACGTCTTTCTAAAAGGGATTCCTGAGCTCGTCTTTAAAGCTCCTCAGTCCTCTTCGGGAGAGCCAACGTTGTAATACATGGATTTTTATACATGCGCTTTTCATGGACACAAAAGATCTCTTCATGTGGGCTACCCACGGCTGTGCTATGCCGAGTGACGGAGGTGACTGGCTGGCCGGGTGGAGGAGGTGACTGGCTGGCCGGGTGGAGGAGGTGACTGGCCGAGTGACGGAGGTGACTGGCTGGCCGGGTGGAGGAGGTGACTGGCCGAGTGACGGAGGTGACTGGCTGGCCGGGTGGAGGAGGTGACTTGCCGAGTGATGGAGGTGACTGGCCGGGTGGAGGAGGTGACTGGCCCGGTGGAGGAGGTGACTGGCCGAGTGACGGAGGGGACTGGCTGGCCGGGTGGAGGAGGTGACTGGCCGGGTGGAGGAGGTGACTGGCCGGGTGGAGGAGGTGACTGGCCGAGTGACGGAGGGGACTGGCTGGCCGGGTGGAGGAGGTGACTGGCCGAGTGACGAAGGGGACTGGCTGGCCGGGTGGAGGAGGTGACTGGCCGAGTGACGAAGGTGAAACGTCAGGGGTAAAGGGGTCAGGGGTCAGAGGTAGGGCTCTCCGAAGGTCTTGCGACACTCCATGACCCCAGCGCTGGGCGGACGGTCGCAGTTGTGCGTCAGCTTCACCAGGTTGGGGCTGAGGTGGTCGTACGCCATCTTGTATTCGCGGTCAAAAGCATCTGGAGGGAGGAGAAAGAGTGAGACGAGTTACACCACATCGATGTTCAACACCGATTTCAATGGCATTTAAACTGAAGACCTTCTGGAGGAAAACTCCGCAGTCCACTGCAGGAGCATTCAACAGTGTATGGGTTGACTTCTAGATGACGTGTATGGGTTGACTTCTAGAGGACGTGTATGGGTTGACTTCTAGAGGACGTGTATGGGTTGACTTCTAGAGGACGTGTATGGGTTGACTTCTAGAGGGCGTGTATGGGTTGACTTCTAGAGGACGTGTAATGGTTGACTTCTAGAGGACGTGTAATGGTTGACTTCTAGAGGACGTGTAATGGTTGACTTCTAGAGGGCGTGTATGGGTTGACTTCTAGAGGGCGTGTATGGGTTGACTTCTAGAGGACGTGTAATGGTTGACTTCTAGAGGACGTGTAATGGTTGACTTCTAGATGACGTGTATGGGTTGACTTCTAGATGACGTGTAATGGTTGACTTCTAGAGGGCGTGTATGGGTTGACTTCTAGAGGACGTGTAATGGTTGACTTCTAGAGGGCGTGTATGGGTTGACTTCTAGAGGACGTGTAATGGTTGACTTCTAGAGGACGTGTAATGGTTGACTTCTAAAGGGCGTGTATGGGTTGACTTCTAGAGGACGTGTATGGGTTGACTTCTAGATGACGTGTATGGGTTGACTTCTAGATGACGTGTATGGGTTAACTTCTAGAGGACGTGTACGGGTTGACTTCTAGAGGACGTGTACGGGTTAACTTCTAGAGGACGTGTACGGGTTGACTTCTAGAGGACGTGTACGGGTTGACTTCTAGAGGACGTGTATGGGTTGACCTCTAGAGGACGTGTATGGGTTGACTTCTAGAGGATGTGTATGGGTTGACTTCTAGAGGACGTGTATGGGTTGACTTCTAGAGGACGTGTATGGGTTGACTTCTAGATGACGTGTATGGGTTGACTTCTAGATGACGTGTATGGGTTGACTTCTAGATGACGTGTATGGGTTGACTTCTAGATGACGTGTATGGGTTGACTTCTAGATTACGTGTATGGGTTGACTTCTAGAGGACGTGTATGGGTTGACCTCTAGAGGACGTGTATGGGTTGACTTCTAGACGACGTGTATGGGTTGACTTCTAGAGGACGTGTATGGGTTGACTTCTAGAGGACGTGTACGGGTTGACTTCTAGAGGACGTGTATGGGTTGACTTCTAGAGGACGTGTACGGGTTGACTTCTAGATAACGTGTATGGGTTGACTTCTAGAGGACGTGTACGGGTTGACTTCTAGATGACGTGTACGGGTTGACTTCTAGAGGACGTGTATGGGTTAACTTCTAGATGACGTTTCTGGGTTGACTTCTAGAGGACGTGTATGGGTTGACTTCTAGAGGACGTGTATGGGTTGACTTCTATCTACAGGACGTATATGGGTTGACTTCTAGAGGACGTGTATGGGTTGACTTCTAGAGGACGTGTATGGGTTGACTTCTAGAGGACGTGTATGGGTTGACTTCTAGAGGACGTGTATGGGTTGACTTCTAGAGGACGTGTATGGGTTAACTTCTAGATGACGTGTATGGGTTGACTTCTAGAGGACGTGTATGGGTTGACTTCTAGAGGACGTTTCTGCGCCTTGTTGCACCTGAAGAGTAGTTGGCTGCGAGTACACTACAGTACTTCTGAAACTACTAGCACAATGAACGCAGACTTACCGATGTCAATGTTGTCCTTTCCCAGAGCCACCAGACACAGGAAGAGGATGTCTCTGTACAGACTCCTGCACAGGGAAGGGCACAGGGACGTTAGATGTTACAGAGGACATTTAGCAGACTAGTTACAGTAGATAGCATGAACGTCTGTCTGTCTTTGACATCAAAGGGGCTAATGATACTTAATGTTGACCTTAACCTTTTTCCCAACCTTGCTATATTTACACCAACGGACTCAAATCAAATCACATTTTATTGGTCACATACACATGGTTAGCAGATGTTATTGAGTGTAGTGAAATGCTTGTGCTTCTAGTTCCCGACAGTGCAGTAAAATCGAACAGTTTCCCAACAACTACCTAATACACACTAATCTAAAAGGGGTGAATGAGAATATGTAGAGTTGAAGTCGGGCGTTTCCATACACCTTAGCCAAATACATTTAAACTCAGTTTTTACACAATTCCTGACATTTAATCCTAGTAAAAAATTCCCTGTCTTAGGTCAGTTAGGGTCACCACTTCATTTTAAGAATGTGAAATGTCAGAATAATAGTAGAGAGAATGATTTATTTCAGCTTTTATTTCTTTCATCACATTCCCAGTGGGTCAGAAGTTTACATACACTCAATTAGTATTTGGTAGCATTGCCTTTAAATTGTTTAACCTAGGTCAAATGTTTCGGGAAGCCTTCCACAAGCTTCCCACAATAAGTTGAGTGAATTTTGACCCATTCCAAATTGATATAGGATTTGAGGTCAGGGCTTTGTGATGGCCACTCCAATATCTTGACATTGTTGTCCTTAAGCCATTTTGCCAATACTTTGGAAGTATGCTTGGGGTCATTGTCCATTTGGAAGACCCATTTGCGACCAAGCTTTAACTTCCTGACTGATGTCTTGAGATGTTGCTTCAGTATATCCACATCATTTCCCTGCCTCGTGATGCTATCTATTTTGTGAAGTGCACCAGTCCCTCCTGCAGCAAAGCACCCCCACAACATGATGCTGCCACCCCCGTGCTCCACGGTTGGGATGGTGTTCTTCGGCTTGCAAGCCTCCCCCTTTTTCCTTCAAACATAACGATGGTCATTATGGCCAAACAGTTCTATTTTTGTTTCATCAGACCAGACATTTTCCCAAATAGTACGATCTTAGTCCCCATGTGAGGTTGCAAACCGTAGTCTGACTTTTTTATGGTGGTTTTGGATCAGTGGCTTCTCCCTTGCTGAGCGTCCTTTCAGGTTATGTCGATATAGAACTCATTTTACTGTGGATATAGATACTTTTGTACCTGTTTCCTCCAGCATCTTCACAAGGACCTTTGCTGTTGTTCTGGGATTGATTTGCACTTTTCACACCAAAGTACGTTCATTTCTAGGAGACAGAACGTGTCTCCTTCCTGAGCGGTATGACGGCTGCATGTCCCATGGTGTTTATACTTGTGTACTATTGTTTGTACAGATGAACGTGGTACCTTCAGGCGTTTGGAAATTGCTCCCAAGGATGAACCAGACTTGTGGAGGTCTACAATTTTTTTTCTGAGGTCTTGGCTGATTTATTTTGATTTTCCCATGATGTCAAGCAAAGAGCCACTGAGTTTGAAGGTAGGCCTTGAAATACATCCACAGGTACACCTCCAATTGACTCACATGATGTCAATTAGCCTATCAGAAGCTTCTAAAGCCATGACATCATTTTCTTGACTAAATTTTGGCTATATTTTCCAAGCTGTTTAAAGGCACAGTCAACTTAGTGTATGTAAACTTCTGTTTACAGTGAAATAATCTGTCTGTAAACAATTGTTGGAAAAATTACTTGTGTCATGCACAAAGTAGATGTCCTAACAGACTTGCCAAAACTATAGTTTGTTAACAAGAAATTTGTGGAGTGGTTGAAAAACGAGTTTTAATGACTCCAACCTAAGTGTATGTAAACTTCCCCCTTCAACTGTACATATAAATATATGGATGAGCGATGGCCGAGTGGCATTTAGTGATGCGCTCTGAATGTTGCAGAGAGATAGAAATAGGACGAATAGAGCTGATGATTCTTTATCCTGGCAGACAATTAAGTTCTACATGAAACATTTCTATCTGAATGTTTCAGTAGCGTTACATCCTCCTGAACATGCCCCATGGACAATGGTGTCATCAATGTGTAACCCCTGACCTTTGCCTCTTGACCCCCAGGCTCTGCCCTAGCAGCTGTAGGAGCTGTCCCATTGGCCGAGAGACGTCGTTCCTCTGGATGCTCTTGACCACGCTGTGGAGTAGCTCCTCCCCAAACGGACGCTCCGCCTCGCTCACAGGACGACACAACGGGTAGCCCACACCTGGAGGCAGGGGTCAGGGGTCAGAAAGATGGATATGTAGGCTACACTAATACACACTTCATATATACCAAACGTGTCCACGTATACACACACACACGTAGGTATGCAAGACCGATCACACACACACACACAGTAAAACACAGATGCTAACCCATTCTCAAATACAGGAGTAGATAATACAGGAGTGTATTTGAGATCCAACTAGACGAAGACACACATTAAAATGTTGGAAGAACTGAAGAAAACGAATCACTCTAGAAACAACACCATTTAGACAAGTCGATCAAAGACAGCCCACAGAATTCCCAAGACTGTCAGCCAAGAGGAAAACAGCAATACAAGCGATGCATTTTCAACCACATAAAGAAACCGAGGACAGAGAAAACGAAAACAGGTTTTTCCCCCAAAACGACGACAAGGAGAACAAACAGGGTGCAGCAAAGCAGAGAAGAGCAGACAGGACACACAGAGAGAGACAAAGGAGAGAGACTCGGCTGCCGAGTCCTAAACAGAACACTCACTGTCTAACAACAGAGCACAATTAAGCCCTGAAACACAGAGAACAGAGAGAACAACAGACCCCTGTTAGCTCCCAGACATTAGTAACCGAGGACAGTAACCGAGGACAGAGAAAACGAAAACAGGTTTTCAGTAGACAGAGATCCAAAATGGCTGCCACATAGCTGCCCATGGTTCAGAGCTCTTCCATCTGCCAAAGTTAGGCTACAAAGTTAGGCTACAAAGTTAGGCTACAAAGTTAGGCTACAAAGCTAGGCTACAAAGCTAGGCTACAAAGCTAGGCTACAAAGCTAGGCTACAAAGCTAGGCTACAAAGCTAGGCTACAAAGCTAGGCTACAAAGTTAGGCTACAAAGTTAGGCTACAAAGCTAGGCTACAAAGCTAGGCTACAAAGCTAGGCTACAAAGTTAGGCTACAAGACATCCACAATTCATACAGATATGCTCTTCTTAAAACCACAGTAAAATATAGACTTGGCTTTATCTGTTCCTTGATAAAACAAGGTGCTGAGATGGATTCAGGACCTGCTGTAGACTGTGACTTAATGCATTTCACTGAGACGGCTTCAGGACCTGCTGTAGACTGTGACTTAATGCATTTCACTGAGACGGCTTCAGGACCTGCTGTAGACTGTGACTTAATGCATTTCACTGAGACGGCTTCAGGACCTGCTGTAGACTGTAACCTACTCTGTGTGTTCCACAGGATGTAGAACGGCTGGATGAGATCCCGGTGCAGCTTGAGGTTGTCCCATAAGATCTGGATCAACACGTGTTTACTGTCCTCTGACATCCAGTGGCGAGGGACCTGGGGACGGACAGGGACAGATATGAGACACACACACACCAGCTCAATGACAATATATCTGGAGGGAGACGTAGAGACAGATATGAGACACACACACACCAGCTCAATGACAATATATATGAGACACACACACACCAGCTCAATCTCAATATATCTGGAGGGAGAGGTAGAGACAGGGAATAAGGGGTGAGGTGTATAGACAGGGAATAAGGGGTGAGGTGTATAGACAGGGAATAAGGGGTGAGATGTATAGACAGGGAATAAGGGGTGAGGTGTATAGACAGGGAATAAGGGGTGAGATGTATAGACAGGGAATAAGGAAGAGATGTATAAACAGGGAATAAGGGGTGAGATGTATAGACAGGGAATAAGGGGTGAGATGTATAGACAGGGAATAAGGGGTGAGATGTATAGACAGGGAATAAGGTGTGAGGTGTATAGACAGGGAATAAGGGGTGAGGTGTATAGACAGGGAATAAGGGGTGAGATGTATAGACAGGGAATAAGGGGTGAGATGTATAGACAGGGAATAAGGAAGAGATGTATAGACAGGGAATAAGGGGTGAGATGTATAGACAGGGAATAAGGTGTGAGGTGTATAGACAGGGAATAAGGGGTGAGGTGTATAGACAGGGAATAAGGGGTGAGATGTATAGACAGGGAATAAGGTGTGAGGTGTATAGACAGGGAATAAGGGGTGAGATGTATAGACAGGGAATAAGGAAGAGATGTATAGACAGGGAATAAGGTGTGAGGTGTATAGACAGGGAATAAGGGGTGAGGTGTATAGACAGGGAATAAGGGGTGAGGTGTATAGACAGGGAATAAGGGGTGAGATGTATAGACAGGGAATAAGGTGTGAGGTGTATAGACAGGGAATAAGGGGTGAGGTGTATAGACAGGGAATAAGGGGTGAGGTGTATAGACAGGGAATAAGGGGTGAGATGTATAGACAGGGAATAAGGGGTGAGATGTATAGACAGGGAATAAGGGGTGAGGTGTATAGACAGGGAATAAGGGGTGAGGTGTATAGACAGGGAATAAGGGGTGAGGTGTATAGACAGGGAATAAGGGGTGAGGTGTATAGACAGGGAATAAGGGGTGAGGTGTATAGACAGGGAATAAGGGGTGAGGTGTATAGACAGGGAATAAGGGGTGAGGTATATAGACAGGGAATAAGGGGTGAGATGTATAGACAGGGAATAAGGGGTGAGGTGTATAGACAGGGAATAAGGGGTGAGGTGTATAGACAGGGAATAAGGGGTGAGATGTATAGACAGGGAATAAGGGGTGAGATGTATAGACAGGGAATAAGGGGTGAGGTGTATAGACAGGGAATAAGGAAGAGATGTATAGACAGGGAATAAGGGGTGAGGTGTATAGACAGGGAATAAGGGGTGAGGTGTATAGACAGGGAATAAGGGGTGAGATGTATAGACAGGGAATAAGGGGTGAGGTGTATAGACAGGGAATAAGGGGTGAGGTGTATAGACAGGGAATAAGGGGTGAGATGTATAGACAGGGAATAAGGTGTGAGGTGTATAGACAGGGAATAAGGGGTGAGGTGTATAGACAGGGAATAAGGGGTGAGGTGTATAGACAGGGAATAAGGGGTGAGGTGTATAGACAGGGAATAAGGGGTGAGGTGTATAGACAGGGAATAAGGGGTGAGGTGTATAGACAGGGAATAAGGGGTGAGGTGTATAGACAGGGAATAAGGGGTGAGGTATATAGACAGGGAATAAGCGGTGAGGTGTATAGACAGGGAATGTTTAGACAGTGTTCCCTACCGTAGATCCCCTGTTACAGTGCTCTGAGGTCAGTATGAGTCCAGGCAGGTTGCTGGGCAGGTCCAGACGTCTGAAGGACCAAACCAGGTTCCAGTAGATAATAGGATGGTGGTCCACCACGGCTGACACTGTGATAACAGGGTCTCCCTCGTTCTCCAGCAGGGACTCCAGCTCCTTCCACAGCACCAGGGGACTCAGGTAGGGTACTGTGATTGGTTCTGGGTGGTGGAGACGCCACTCCATATCAACACTCAGGGGGTCCTGGCGGGGTTAAGGGTCAGGGGTTAAAGTTGAGAAGTTAGGGGTCAGGGGTTAAAGTTGAGAAGTTAGGCTGTGGGTGGTCCTCGAATGTGTATGTGTCTATGTGTGTATGGGTGTGTGTGTGTGTGTGTGTGTGTGTGTGTGTGTGTGTGTGTGTGTGTGTGTGTGTTTTGGGGGTCCGTCTCACGCTGGCTTCGTTGAGTCGGCTGGGCAGGCTGCCTGAAGTGGGTACATTGTGGCTGAGTCGAGTTGGTTCCTCCATGGGGTCAAAGGCACTGACACTCCGCACCATAGCTGACCCTGGGGACAGGGCCCCCTGACGCCGCTCTGTAGGGATCTCTATACACTGGGCCCTGGACGACGACAGCCTGGGGACGGACACACACACACACACACGCACACACACACACAGTACGCACACGGACACACACACGCAGTACACACACACACACACACACAGATCAGTGTTAGGACCAGGAGGAGCTTCTGTTATCCGTTGCAGATAGTATCAGCAGGCGGCACCTTCAAACACATTCGCTAATGAGACGTCACGTAATCCAACAGAAACCCAAATGAGGAGGGAGAGAGGACACTACCACTATACTAACACTGACTAATAATCTCAGGAAACTAACAGAGAGAGGACACTACCACTATACTAATACTGACTAATAATTCCAGGAAACTAACAGAGAGAGAGGACACTACCACTATACTAACACTGACTAATAATCTCAGGAAACTAACAGAGAGAGAGGACACTACCACTATACTAACACTGACTAATAATCTCAGGAAACTAACAGAGAGAGGACACTACCACTATACTAACACTGACTAATAATCTCAGGAAACTAACAGAGAGAGGACACTACCACTATACTAATACTGACTAATAATCTCAGGAAACTAACAGAGAGAGGACACTACCACTATACTAACACTGACTAATAATCTCAGGTCACTAACAGAGAGAGAGGACACTACCACTATACTAACACTGACTAATTGTCTCAGGAAACTAACAGAGAGAGAGGACACTACCACTATACTAACACTGACTAATAATCTCAGGAAACTAACAGAGAGAGAGGACACTACCACTATACTAACACTGACTAATTGTCTCAGGAAACTAAGGAAGAGGACACTACCACTATACTAACACTGACTAATAGTCTCAGGAAACTAACAGAGAGAGGACACTACCACTATACTAACACTGACTAATAATCTCAGGAAACTAAGGAAGAGGACACTACCACTATACTAACACTGACTAATAGTCTCAGGAAACTAACAGAGAGAGGACACTACCACTATACTAACACTGACTAATAATCTCAGGAAACTAACAGAGAGAGAGGACACTACCACTATACTAACACTGACTAATAATCTCAGGAAACTAACAGAGAGAGAGGACACTACCACTATACTAACACTGACTAATAATCTCAGGTCACTAACAGAGAGAGGACACTACCACTATACTAACACTGACTAATAATCTCAGGAAACTAACATAGAGAGGACACTCCCACTATACTAACACTGACTAATAATCTCAGGAAACTAACAGAGAGAGGACACTACCACTATACTAACACTGACTAATAATCTCAGGAAACTAACAGAGAGAGGACACTACCACTATACTAACACTGACTAATAATCTCAGGAAACTAACAGAGAGAGGACACTACCACTATACTAACACTGACTAATAATCTCAGGAAACTAACAGAGAGAGGACACTACCACTATACTAACACTGACTAATAATCTCAGGAAACTAACAGAGAGAGGACACTACCACTATACTAACACTGACTAATAATCTCAGGAAACTAACAGAGAGAGGACACTACCACTATACTAACACTGACTAATAATCTCAGGAAACTAACATAGAGAGGACACTCCCACTATACTAATACTGACTAATAATCTCAGGACACTAAATGGCTAGGGGTGGTAGGCTAGGGGTGGTAGGATAGGGGTGGTAGGCTAGGGGTGGTAGGCTAGGGGTGGTAGGATAGGGATGGTAGACTAGGGGTGATAGACTGGGGGTGGTAGGCTAGGGGTGGTAGGATAGGGGTGGTAGGATAGGGATGGTAGGATAGGGGTGATAGACTGGGGGTGGTAGGCTAGGGGTGGAGGATAGGGGTGGTAGGATAGGGGTGGTAGGATAGGGGTGATAGACTGGGGGTGGTAGGCTAGGAGTGGTAGACTAGGGGTGGTAGCCTAGGGGTGGTAGCCTAGGTGTGGTAGGCTAGGGGTGGTAGGCTAGGGGTGGTAGGATAGGGGTGGTAGCCTAGGGGTGGTAGCCTAGGGGTGGTAGACTGGGGGTGGTAGGATAGGGGTGATAGGCTAGGGGTGGTAGGATAGGGGTGGTAGGATAGGGATGGTAGGATAGGGGTGATAGACTGGGGGTGGTAGGCTAGGGGTGGTAGGATAGGGGTGATAGACTGGGGGTGGTAGGCTAGGGGTGGTAGACTAGGGGTGGTAGCCTAGGTGTGGTAGGCTAGGGGTGGTAGGCTAGGGGTGGTAGGATAGGGGTGGTAGCCTAGGGGTGGTAGCCTAGGGGTGGTAGGATAGGGGTGGTAGACTGGGGGTGGTAGACTAGGGGTGGTAGCCTAGGGGTGGTAGCCTAGGTGTGGTAGGCTAGGGGTGGTAGGATAGGGGTGGTAGACTGGGGGTGGTAGGCTAGGGGTGGTAGGATAGGGGTGGTAGGCTAGGGGTGGTAGACTGGGGGTGGTAGGCTAGGGGTGGTGGGATAGGGGTGGTAGACTAGGGGTGGTAGACTAGGGGTGGTAGACTAGGGGTGGTAGGCTAGGGGTGGTAGACTAGGGGTGGTAGGCTAGGGGTGGTAGGCTAGGGGTGGTAGGATAGTGTTTATCTGAGAGGATGGTGGTGGGACAGAGGTTGGTGCGTAGGGTAGGGGTGGTAGGCTAGGGGTGGTAGGATAGGGGTGGTAGGATAGGGGAGGTAGGCTAGGGGTGGTAGGCTAGGGGTGGTAGGCTAGGGGTGGTAGGATAGGGGTGGTAGACTAGGGGTAGTAGGCTAGGGGTGGTAGGATAGGGGTGGTAGACTAGGGGTGGTAGACTAGGGGTGGTAGGCTAGGGGTGGTAGGCTAGGGGTGGTAGACTAGGGGTGGTAGGATAGGGGTGGTAGGCTAGGGGTGGTAGGATAGCGTTTATCTGAGAGGATGGTGGTGGGACAGAGGTTGGTGCGTAGTGTGTAAGTGCGTAGTGTGTTATGCGTAGTGTATAGTGTGTAGTGTTTAGTGTTTTAGTGTGTAGTGTGTAGTGTTTAGTGCGTAGTGTATAGTGCAGTGTACCTGTTGTTACCAGAGCAGCCCTCTACAGTGATCCTGGGTGAGAGAGGAGATAGGACAGTAGTGGGACAGGGAGTGGACAGAGTGGACGTCCCGGTGTCCAGACCGGTGGACACAGAGTAGGACGATGACACAGCCTCATCCGCTGACGGACTGCTCTTCAGGTAGAACCTGAAGGTGAGAGGATGAGAGGATGAGAGGAGGAGTGGATGAGTGGATGAGAGGATGAGTGGATGAGAGGATGAGAGGATGAGAGGAGGAGAGGAGGAGAGGAGGTGTGATATCAGGGGAACAGGGGAGGTGTTAAATGTCTGTGTGTATATCTAGTGTACCTCCCGGGTCCTCTCAGGTCTCTGATCTCTACATTAAGGAAGGGGAGGAAGGGGTTCCCACAGAAGGGACAGGTGGTGTTGAGGTTGGAGTCGTCAGCCGTCCATCCTGCCATGATCTCCTCGTCGTACACCAGACCGTCACACGTCTTACAGCGAGAACAGCTGGAGATCAACAGCTGGAAACACACACAGCAGAGCCAAGATGGACGTTAGGTCAATCAGGGGTCGGCACAAAATGGCAGAGACCACCCCTTGGCCTGGTTGTATGAATGAGAAGTATCCTTGGTCCCTTTGTCTCGCATGTCATTGATACTTGATCGATCCATCCTATCTGAAAATCAAGCTATTCTGTAGTGTTGGCTTCGTTTCAATGTTCCTGTGAGTTTTTCTGGTTGAGTTTGAGAGGTCTGTAAGTGTGGTGCCCTCACCTCCATGGCGTAGTTCTGGAAGACACTGGTATTGCTGGTGTAGCGAGACGAGCCCAGATCAGAGCAGTCTGGGGGAGGAAAGCCTGGAGGAGAGACAGGACACAACCGGGAGAAGGAGCACACCATCATCCATGAACATCTGCTATTATTGGTGTCAGCAGTAAACAGTCTCTGATGGCTAGCCGTTAGCGAAGCGCTAACTCAGGGCAGGACTCTTCCATGTCAGGAGTGCCAGTGCACTACTTGCACACTGGATGCTAATGAGACAGAAGAAGGGCAGAGGGTCTGAGTAACATGATTGAAGAGCTCCAATCAGACTTCACCTCAATCCACTCAACTGCACAAGGCATCGTCTGCTGGCCTAGTTTGGTAAGAGTCCTTTCTCCTTCCCCTACATCCTGTCTGATCCTAGCTCCACCCTCTCTCTCCTCCTCAGTGACAGGACAGTACCTGGTTGTCTGATCCTAGCTCCTCCCTCTCTCTCCTCCTCAGTGACAGGACAGTACCTGGTTGTCTGACCCTAGCTCCTCCCTCTCTCTCTCCTCCTCAGTGACAGGACAGTAACTGGTTGTCTGATCCTAGCTCCTCCCTCTCTCTCTTCCTCAGTGACCTGGTTGTCTGATCCTAGCTCCTCCCCCTCTCTCTCTCCTCCTCAGTGACAGGACAGTACCTGGTTGTCTGATCCTAGCTCCTCCCTCTCTCTCCTCCTCAGTGACAGGACAGACAGGACACCTGGTTGTCTGATCCTAGCTCCTCCCCCTCTCTCTCTCCTCCTCAGTAACAGGACAGACAGGACACCTGGTTGTCTGATCCTAGCTCCTCCCCCTCTCTCTCTCCTCCTCAGTGACAGGACAGACAGGACACCTGGTTGTCTGATCCTAGCTCCTCCCTCTCTCTCCTCCTCAGTGACAGGACAGACAGGACACCTGGTTGTCTGATCCTAGCTCCTCCCTTTCTCTCTCTCCTCCTCAGTGACAGGGCAGAAATATGTTACCTGTCTGTCTGTGTGTGAAACTGTCCAGTCTGCTCCTCAGGGGACTGCGTCTGGATGGGCTTCTCCTTGGGCTCCTACGGGGCCCGGGGCCATTTCTCTGAGGGGAGGTGATGGAGCCGTCTGGGTCCCCCAGGCCCTCCTCATCCACATCCAACAGGGAGGAGCAGTCAGGGTCCATGCCCAGAGAGGACACACTCAGACGGTCACAGTTACCATCCTGGAGGGGGTGGACAATGGGAGGTTCAGGAACAAAATAAATGTTGATGCTGCAATGTGTTTGAGAATCTGAGAGGCACCTTGCTGCATTAGGTAGTGGGATTCGTGTCACACAGCATTACAAAAATATCGTACGCCATTCAGAAATGTGTTATTTTGACTGACGCACCAGTAGAACACCCTCCATTGACAAACCGCTGAGCGTACCTTGGTGGGCACGGTGTAGGAGGTGGCCAGGCGAGAGTACCACCGGCTAGCCTTCTCTGCCACACCTTTCCCTGCCGAGAACACGCTGCTCTTAAACACATCCAGGGTGGGGGTGAGGAGCTGTTCCAGGGCGAAGGAAGAGGAGGACAGAGACGGGGACAGCAAACCCAGGTCCCTGTCTCTCTCCCTCTCCCGGTAGGGGCTGGGCTGTGGGCTGGGGGTGGAGCGGGGACAGGGGGGTGAGGACCAGAGCCTCTGTCTGGCAGGCTGGGAGGGCGAGGGGGAGTTGTGGGTCCTGGAGCGAGGTAATCCTCCTGTCCTGAGAGGGGAGGTATGGGGGAGACTGGCCCGTCGAGGGGTGGTGATAAGTGGGGGAGGAGGGTGGAGGAACAGGGGGCTGGAGGGGTCCTGGAGGTCCATACTGGGTGTCCGGCTGTTCAGCGGAGAACCCATATGGTTCATGTACATCTCTATCTCCCTAGCCAGGTGGTCCTGGCGCCGGCCCGTAGGGGTCGCGACCCCATCCATCTCCACTTCCAGGTCGTACTCTCTGTCTCCCTGGGACTTGGACTCGGCCGCCAGGAGGGACAGCGGGTCGAAGCCTGTCTCGATCCCCGTTCGTTTAACGGTGCCCCGCGAGGCTGAGGCCACACCCACACCGCCATAGCTGGCGCTGCGTTCCACCGTCCTCTTCCGTGATTGGCTGGTTTTAGCAACGCTCTCTGTGGTTGGTCCGTCCAGATCTAGGTCCTCCAGATCAAAGATGGCGTCTGTATTATTCTTGTCATTCTTGTCCTCGTCGCTCCAGTCCCTCTCCTCTCCGTCTTCAGGGCTGTCTCTACGTCTGCAGCGCCTGATGGAGAAATGAATAGATCAGATTTTAAATTCATTTTGATATTGATAATTTACTGATCCCAAAGGGGATATTTACTTTCAGAAGCAGAAAAATCAACAACAGAGAGGAGAACATCAGATCTATACCTCCCTCTCCCTCTATTAATACAGGTTACTCTCCCTCTCCCTCTATTAATACAGGTTACTCTCCCTCTACCTTTATTAATACAGGTTACTCTCCCTCTGCCTTTATTAATACAGGTTACTCTCCCTTTATTAATACAGGTTACTCTCCCTCTGCCTTTATTAATACAGGTTACTCTCCCTTTATTAATACAGGTTACTCTCCCTCTACCTTTATTAATACAGGTTACTCTCCCTCTACCTTTATTAATACAGGTTACTCTCCCTCTACCTTTATTAATACAGGTTACTCTCCCTCTCCCTCTATTAATACAGGTTACTCTCCCTTTATTAATACAGGTTACTCTCCCTTTATTAATACAGGTTACTCTCCCTCTGCCTTTATTAATACAGGTTACTCTCCCTCTACCTTTATTAATACAGGTTACTCTCCCTCTCCCTCTATTAATACATGTTACTCTCCCTCTCCCTTTATTAATACAGGTTACTCTCCCTTTATTAATACAGGTTACTCTCCCTCTATTAATACAGGTTACTCTCCCTTTATTAATACAGGTTACTCTCCCTCTACCTTTATTAATACAGGTTACTCTCCCTCTACCTTTATTAATACAGGTTACTCTCCCTCTACCTTTATTAATACAGGTTACTCTCCCTCTCCCTCTATTAATACAGGTTACTCTCCCTTTATTAATACAGGTTACTCTCCCTCTACCTTTATTAATACAGGTTACTCTCCCTCTACCTTTATTAATACAGGTTACTCTCCCTTTATTAATACAGGTTACTCTCCCTCTACCTTTATTAATACAGGTTACTCTCCCTCTGCCTTTATTAATACAGGTTACTCTCCCTCTCCCTCTATTAATACAGGTTACTCTCCCTCTACCTTTATTAATACAGGTTACTCTCCCTTTATTAATACAGGTTACTCTCCCTCTATTAATACAGGTTACTCTCCCTTTATTAATACAGGTTACTCTCCCTTTATTAATACAGGTTACTCTCCCTCTCCCTCTATTAATACAGGTTACTCTCCCTCTACCTTTATTAATACAGGTTACTCTCCCTCTACCTTTATTAATACAGGTTACTCTCCCTCTCTACCTTTATTAATACAGGTTACTCTCCCTCTGCCTTTATTAATACAGGTTACTCTCCCTCTACCTTTATTAATACAGGTTACTCTCCCTCTACCTTTATTAATACAGGTTACTCTCCCTCTACCTTTATTAATACAGGTTACTCTCCCTCTACCTTTATTAATACAGGTTACTCTCCCTCTATCTTTATTAATACAGGTTACTCTCCCTTTATTAATACAGGTTACGCTCCCTTTATTAATACAGGTTACTCTCCCTTTATTAATACAGGTTACTCTCCCTTTATTAATACAGGTTACTCTCCCTCTCCCTCTATTAATACAGGTTACTCTCCCTCTCCCTTTATTAATACAGGTTACTCTCCCTCTACCTTTATTAATACAGGTTACTCTCCCTCTCTACCTTTATTAATACAGGTTACTCTCCCTCTGCCTTTATTAATACAGGTTACTCTCCCTCTACCTTTATTAATACAGGTTACTCTCCCTCTACCTTTATTAATACAGGTTACTCTCCCTCTACCTTTATTAATACAGGTTACTCTCCCTCTGCCTTTATTCATACAGGTTACTCTCCCTCTATTAATACAGGTTACTCTCCCTCTCCCTCTATTAATACATGTTACTCTCCCTCTACCTTTATTAATACAGGTTACTCTCCCTTTATTAATACAGGCTACTCTCCCTCTGACTTTATTAATACATGTTACTCTCCCTCTACCTTTATTAATACAGGTTACTATCCCTTTATTAATACAGGTTACTCTCCCTTTATTAATACAGGTTACTCTCCCTCTACCTTTATTAATACAGGTTACTCTCCCTTTATTAATACAGGTTACTCTCCCTTTATTAATACAGGTTACTCTCCCTCTACCTTTATTAATACAGGTTACTCTCCCTCTGCCTTTATTAATACAGGTTACTCTCACTGGGATCAAATCTCTTTCACAAGATGTCAGCGGGTCAGTAACGTTCCACATCAATGATGTTCACCTGGTTCTTCCCCCGGCTGCTCCAACCCCCTCTGACCCTCCCAGGACTAACGACCTCGGCCTGTTGGTCTGGCTGAAGCTGGTCCCCTGGAGGATCTTGGTGTCTGCCCCCAGGTTCTCTGCTATCCTGGCTGGGTCAGTCTCTCCCTGGTGCAGTCCCAGACCCAACACTGGAGTGCCACTGCTACCACTGCCAACCCTGTTGTCTCCACTCAGTCTGCACCCTCGCACACCCTGCCAGTCATGGCCTGGAGAGGAGGGGAGAGGAGGTGAAGAGGGGAGAGGATAGAAGAGAAGAGGGGAGGGGAGAGGAGAAGAGGAGGTGAGGTGAGAGGAGGGGAGAGGAAAGGAGGGGAGAGGAGGTGAGAGGAGGAGAGAGGAGAGACAATGGGAGAGGAGGAGAGAGGAGGGGAGAAGAGGAGAGAGGAGGTGAAAGGAGGGGAGAGGAGGTGAGGAGAGGGGAGAGGAGAAGAGGAGGTGAGGTGAGAGGAGGGGAGAGGAAAGGAGGGGAGAGGAAGTGAGAGGAAAGACAATGGGAGAGGAGGAGAGAGGAGGGGAGAAGAGGAGAGAGGAGGTGAAAGGAGGGGAGAGGAGGTGAGGAGAGGGTAGAGGAGAGGAGAAGAGGAGAGGGGAGAGGAGGTGAGGTGAGAGGAGGGGGGAGGAGAAGAGGATGAGAGAGGAGGGGAGAGGAAAGGAGGGAGGAGAAGAGAGGAGGAGGGGAGAGGAGGAGACTTTATTATCTCTATCTGTCATGGTCCTTTGAGCAGGAAATAAACAATTATCCTGAAACATGACATGTTCTACACAACATACAGTAAACTGAGTAAAGCACATCTACTATACAGCCATCACCTACCATCTACTATACAGCCATCACCTACCATCTACTATACAGTACAGATTGAGACATCACAACTAGACAATCAATACAAGTCTAAATCGCTAGGTGAGTTCTGATGGATAGTTACAGCAGGCTCACAGCCATCACCTACCATCCAGTACAGATATAGAGCCAAATAAACAAGGCAGAATGTCAAGACAGACACAACTAGACAGGAAATAGTTCTGGGTGATAGATACAACTGACTCACATCCTCCAGCCCTGCACTACAGAGACATCCAATACATCATGGAAGACAGACAGACAGTAAACAGACAATAGATAGATCAGTTATGGATTATAGTTATGGCTCACCTCCTCCTCCTCCTCCTCCACTACTCCCACTGACACCTCCCTCCTCAAGGGCACTGAGATGTCTCCTCCTCAGACTGTTGGTCTCAACCACACCTACCTCATTCAGAGAGGAGCTCAACAGGAGACCTGCTACATGGTCTGGAGAGAGGAGGGGGGGAAGAGACAGGGAGAGGAGGGGGAGGTATGGGGAGAGAAGAGGGAGGAGAGGAGAAGGAGGTATGGAGTGAGGGAGGGAGAAGAGACAGGGAGAGGGAGAGAAGAGAGAGGAGGGGGAGAGGGAGGTAGGGGGAGAGAAGAGAGAGGAGAGGGAGGAAGGGAGGGAGTGAGGGAGGGAGAAGAGACAGGGAGGGGGAGAGAAGAGAGAGGAGATGGAGAGAAGAGAGTGGAGGGGGAGAGAAGAGAGAGGAGGGGGAGAGGGAGGTATGGAGTGAGGGAGGGGGAGAGAAGAGAGAGGAGAGGGAGGTAGGGAGAGATGGAGAAAAGAGAGAGGAGAGGGAAGAAGGGTGGAGGGAGAGTTACGAGAGAGGGAAGTAGGGATTGAAGGGAGGGGGAGGCAGTGAGGGGGAGAGAAAGAGAGGGGGAGAGGGAGGGAGGGGGAGAGAAAGAGAGGGGGAGAGGGAGGCAGTGAGGACATTTACAGTCACTAATAGTTTGTTATTACATGGATCATGGCAGTCGGCAGTTTATGTAAAAACACTTTCCTCTGTTAATCTGAAATCGGCGTAAGGTAAAAATCAAATGTATGTACCTGTGCTGGTTGACCTCTTGGGCTCACAGGCTACATCGTCATAGGGACAGTTAGTTCCAGGTATTTACCTGTGCTGGTTGACCTCTTGGGCTCACAGGCTACATCGTCATAGGGACAGTTAGTTCCAGGTATTTACCTGTGCTGGTTGACCTCTTGGGCTCACAGGCTACATCGTCATAGGGACAGTTATTTCCAGGTATTTACCTGTGCTGGTTGACCTCTTGGGCTCACAGGCTACATCGTCATAGGGACAGTTATTTCCAGGTATTTACCTGTGCTGGTTGACCTCTTGGGCTCACAGGCTACATCGTCATAGGGACAGTTAGTTCCAGGTATTTACCTGTGCTGGTTGACCTCTTGGGCTCACAGGCTACATCGTCATAGGGACAGTTAGTTCCAGGTATTTACCTGTGCTGGTTGACCTCTTGGGCTCACAGGCTACATCGTCATAGGGACAGTTAGTTCCAGGTATTTACCTGTGCTGGTTGACCTCTTGGGCTCACAGGCTACATCGTCATAGGGACAGTTAGTTCCAGGTATTTACCTGTGCTGGTTGACCTCTTGGGCTCACAGGCTACATCGTCATAGGGACAGTTAGTTCCAGGTATTTACCTGTGCTGGTTGAACTCTTGGGCTCACAGGCTACATCGTCATAGGGACAGTTAGTTCCAGGTATTTACCTGTGCTGGTTGACCTCTTGGGCTCACAGGCTACATTGGCATAGGGACAGTTAGTTCCAGGTATTTACCTGTGCTGGTTGACCTCTTGGGCTCACAGGCTACATCGTCATAGGGACAGTTAGTTCCAGGTATTTACCTGTGCTGGTTGACCTCTTGGGCTCACAGGCTACATCGTCATAGGGACAGTTAGTTCCAGGTATTTACCTGTGCTGGTTGACCCCTTGGGCTCACAGGCTACATCGTCATAGGGACAGTTAGTTCCAGGTATTTACCTGTGCTGGTTGACCTCTTGGGCTCACAGGCTACATCGTCATAGGGACAGTTAGTTCCAGGTATTTACCTGTGCTGGTTGACCTCTTGGGCTCACAGGCTACATCGTCATAGGGACAGTTAGTTCCAGGTATTTACCTGTGCTGGTTGACCTCTTGGGCTCACAGGCTGCATCGTCATAGGGACAGTTAGTTCCAGGTATTTACCTGTGCTGGTTGACCTCTTGGGCTCACAGGCTACATCGTCATAGGGACAGTTAGTTCCAGGTATTTACCTGTGCTGGTTGACCTCTTGGGCTCACAGGCTACATTGGCATAGGGACAGTTAGTTCCAGGTATTTACCTGTGCTGGTTGACCTCTTGGGCTCACAGGCTACATCGTCATAGGGACAGTTAGTTCCAGGTATTTACCTGTGCTGGTTGACCTCTTGGGCTCACAGGCTACATCGTCATAGGGACAGTTAGTTCCAGGTATTTACCTGTGCTGGTTGAACTCTTGGGCTCACAGGCTACATCGTCATAGGGACAGTTAGTTCCAGGTATTTACCTGTGCTGGTTGACCTCTTGGGCTCACAGGCTACATTGGCATAGGGACAGTTAGTTCCAGGTATTTACCTGTGCTGGTTGACCTCTTGGGCTCACAGGCTACATCGTCATAGGGACAGTTAGTTCCAGGTATTTACCTGTGCTGGTTGACCTCTTGGGCTCACAGGCTACATCGTCATAGGGACAGTTAGTTCCAGGTATTTACCTGTGCTGGTTGAACTCTTGGGCTCACAGGCTACATCGTCATAGGGACAGTTAGTTCCAGGTATTTACCTGTGCTGGTTGACCTCTTGGGCTCACAGGCTACATCGTCATAGGGACAGTTAGTTCCAGGTATTTACCTGTGCTGGTTGACCTCTTGGGCTCACAGGCTACATCGTCATAGGGACAGTTATTTCCAGGTATTTACCTGTGCTGGTTGAACTCTTGGGCTCACAGGCTACATTGGCATAGGGACAGTTATTTCCAGGTATTTACCTGTGCTGGTTGACCTCTTGGGCTCACAGGCTACATCGTCATAGGGACAGTTAGTTCCAGGTATTTACCTGTGCTGGTTGACCTCTTGGGCTCACAGGCTACATCGTCATAGGGACAGTTAGTTCCAGGTATTTACCTGTGCTGGTTGACCTCTTGGGCTCACAGGCTACATCGTCATAGGGACAGTTAGTTCCAGGTATTTACCTGTGCTGGTTGAACTCTTGGGCTCACAGGCTACATCGTCATAGGGACAGTTAGTTCCAGGTATTTACCTGTGCTGGTTGACCTCTTGGGCTCACAGGCTACATCGTCATAGGGACAGTTAGTTCCAGGTATTTACCTGTGCTGGTTGACCTCTTGGGCTCACAGGCTACATCGTCATAGGGACAGTTATTTCCAGGTATTTACCTGTGCTGGTTGAACTCTTGGGCTCACAGGCTACATTGGCATAGGGACAGTTAGTTCCAGGTATTTACCTGTGCTGGTTGACCTCTTGGGCTCACAGTCTACATCGTCATAGGGACAGTTAGTTCCAGGTATTTACCTGTGCTGGTTGACCTCTTGGGCTCACAGGCTACATCGTCATAGGGACAGTTAGTTCCAGGTATTTACCTGTGCTGGTTGAACTCTTGGGCTCACAGGCTACATCGTCATAGGGACAGTTAGTTCCAGGTATTTACCTGTGCTGGTTGACCTCTTGGGCTCACAGGCTACATCGTCATAGGGACAGTTAGTTCCAGGTATTTACCTGTGCTGGTTGACCTCTTGGGCTCACAGGCTACATCGTCATAGGGACAGTTAGTTCCAGGTATTTACCTGTGCTGGTTGACCTCTTGGGCTCACAGTCTACATCGTCATAGGGACAGTTAGTTCCAGGTATTTACCTGTGCTGGTTGACCTCTTGGGCTCACAGGCTACATCGTCATAGGGACAGTTAGTTCCAGGTATTTACCTGTGCTGGTTGACCTCTTGGGCTCACAGTCTACATCGTCATAGGGACAGTTAGTTCCAGGTATTTACCTGTGCTGGTTGACCTCTTGGGCTCACAGGCTACATCGTCATAGGGACAGTTAGTTCCAGGTATTTACCTGTGCTGGTTGACCTCTTGGGCTCACAGGCTACATCGTCATAGGGACAGTTAGTTCCAGGTATTTACCTGTGCTGGTTGAACTCTTGGGCTCACAGCCTACATCGTCATAGGGACAGTTAGTTCCAGGTATTTACCTGTGCTGGTTGACCTCTTGGGCTCACAGGCTACATCGGCATAGGAACAGTTGCCGCGGACGATGCCGGAATTATGCCGCTTGAATGGACCGTTGACCTCTGGGAAGTCCTGTTGAGGGAGACAGTCTCCACTGCTCTTAGCAGTGCTCTCCGACACTGGACACACACACACACACACACACACACACACACACACACACAATTAGTACAACCACACCATCAAATACAACTGAGAAAATAACATCAAAGAATGTACATGCATCAAGTCATCAAGCCCTTAATGTTGAGATAACAGATCAGATACAGCACTGTGGGACAGACAGAGAGACAGACAGGCAGACAGACAGACAGACAGACAGACAGACAGACAGACAGACCATTACACCAGGGACAGACAGACAGACAGTGTAAACCTCCAGAGAGACTCTGAATATATGATGTTGACAGCACTGTGGGACAGACAGACAGACAGTATAAACCTCCAGGGAGACTCTGAATATGTGATGTTGACAGCACTGTGGGACAGACAGACAGACAGTGTAAACCTCCAGGGAGACTCTGAATATGTGATGTTGACAGCACTGTGGGACAGACAGACAGACAGACAGACAGACAGACAGACAGACAGACAGACAGACAGACAGACAGACCATTACACCAGGGACAGACAGACAGACAGTGTAAACCTCCAAGGAGACTCTGAATATATGATGTTGACAGCACTGTGGGACAGACAGACAGTATAAACCCCCACCAGGGGGCAGCAGAGTGCAGCCTGCTCTATCTATAACATCCTCTCAGCAGGGGACATCTGACAGAATATCTACAACTCCATAGCAACACTCACAGGAGCTGCAGTCACTCTCCTTCTTGTTGTCCTTGTCCTGGGTGCTGTCCCTGTCCAGAGGGCTGGGCTCTCCTCTACGTACCTCTTCTTTAGAGAGGGAGTTATACCCCAGGTCTGACTGCTCACCTGGAGGAAGGAGGGAAGGAGATAGTTTTGTGCACTTCTAACCAGAACTGGCTACTCCAAGATACACCTCATTCCTCATTTAAATCATATTTAATTGAAGTTTTATGGTAGTCAATCTTGATTTCTCTCTGTCTCATTTTCCCTCACATTTCTTAAAGCTCACATTCACTCTCGTCTCTCAATTTCTAACTGCAAAAAGAAAGAAAGAAAGAAAGAAAGAGGGAGAGAGAGAGACAGACAGAGAGACAGAGAGAGAGAGAGAGAGAGAGAGAGACAGAGAGAGAGAGAGAGAGAGAGAGAGACAGAGAGACAGAGAGAGAGACAGAGAGAGAGAGAGAGAGAGAGAGACAGAGAGAGAGACAGACAGAGAGACAGAGAGAGAGAGAGAGAGAGAGAGAGACAGAGAGAGAGACAGAGAGAGAGAGAGAGAGAGAGAGAGAGAGACAGAGAGAGAGAGAGAGAGAGAGAGAGAGACAGAGAGACAGAGAGAGAGACAGAGAGAGAGAGAGAGAGAGAGAGAGACAGAGAGAGAGACAGAGAGAGAGAGAGAGAGACAGAGAGAGAGAGAGAGAGACAGAGAGAGAGAGAGAGAGAGAGAGAGACAGAGAGAGAGACAGAGAGAGAGAGAGGGAGAAAGAGGGAGAAAGAGAGAGAACATTAGTCTCTCCTGGCCATCAGCTGTCTGATCTGCTGTCTGAGTCTTTCATCTCTCCCATGATCCTCCCTGCCTGCCTCTCCGTCGTCTGTGAATAAAACATGAATCTTTCCCCTGACCGGGCTCGTATAAATCTATACCGAACAAGATGCAACAAGATTTTACTGAGTTACAGTTCATATAAGAAAATCAGTCAATTGAAATAAATAAATGAGGTCCTAATCTTCGGTTTTCACATGACTGGGAATAGAGATATGCATCTGCTGGTCACAGATTCCATAAAAAAACGTTTGCCTCACAATGGGCCTTAGGATCTCCTCACGGTATTTCTGTGCATACAAATTGCCATCGATAAAATGCAATTGTGTTAGTTTTCCGTAGCTTAAGCCTGCCCATACCATAACCTCACCTCCACCATGGGGGAACTCTATTCACCACGTTGACATCAGCTAAATGCTCGCCCACACAACACCATACACGTGGTCTGCGGTTGAAAGGCCGGTTGGACGTACTGACAAATTGTCTAAAATGACGTTGGAGGTGGCTTATGGTAGAGAAATGAACATTCAATTCTCTGGCAACAGCTCTGGTGGACATTCTTGCAGTCTGCATGCCAATTGCATTCTCCCTCAACTTGAGACATCTGTGGCATTGGTTTGAGTGACAAAACGGCACATTTTAGAGTGGCCTTTTATTGTCCCCAGCACAAGGTGCACCTGTGTAATGATTACGCTGTTTAGTCAGAGAAATAAGCTTTTGGTGCCTATGGAACATTTCTGGGATCTTTTATTTCAGCTCATGAAATTGTGTACAGTGTACATCTCTATGTATCTCTCTCTCTCTCTGTGTCTGTCTCTCTCTACGATAAGATGACAACCTAACTCCCTTAACAACAAGACACTACACTCAACCCTCAAGACTGCCCTACAGAACTACAACACAGAACCTCTGCTTTCAAAGACTTCTGGAGTGTAGTCATCTGTATTATCTAAACCAGGGGTGTCAAACATACAGACTGGCCAGCGAACCCATTCAATGGCCAGCGAACCCATTCAATGGCCAGCGAACCCATTCAATGGCCAGCGAACCCATTCAATGGCCAGCGAACCCATTCAATGGCCAGCGAACCCATTCAATGGCCAGCGAACCCATTCAATGGCCAGCGAACCCATTCAATGACCAGCGAACCCATTCAATGGCCAGCGAACCCATTCAATGGCCAGCGAACCCATTCAATGGCCAGCGAACCCATTCAATGGCCAGCGAACCCATTCAATGGCCAGCGAACCCATTCAATGGCCAGCGAACCCATTCAATGGCCAGCGAACCCATTCAATGACCAGCGAACCCATTCAATGGCCAGCGAACCCATTCAATGGCCAGCGAACCCATTCAATGACCAGCGAACCCATTCAATGACCAGCGAACCCATTCAATGACCAGCGAACCCATTCAATGACCAGCGAACCCATTCAATGGCCAGCGAACCCATTCAATGACCAGCGAACCCATTCAATGACCAGCGAACCCATTCAATGACCAGCGAACCCATTCAATGACCAGCGAACCCATTCAATGACCAGCGAACCCATTCAATGGCCAGCGAACCCATTCAATGACCAGCGAACCCATTCAATGACCAGCGAACCCATTCAATGACCAGCGAACCCATTCAATGACCAGCGAACCCATTCAATGGCCAGCGAACCCATTCAATGGCCAGCGAACCCATTCAATGGCCAGCGAACCCATTCAATGGCCAGCGAACCCATTCAATGGCCAGCGAACCCATTCAATGGCCAGCGAACCCATTCAATGACCAGCGAACCCATTCAATGACCAGCGAACCCATTCAATGACCAGCGAACCCATTCAATGACCAGCGAACCCATTCAATGACCAGCGAACCCATTCAATGACCAGCGAACCCATTCAATGGCCAGCGAACCCATTCAATGGCCAGCGAACCCATTCAATGACCAGCGAACCCATTCAATGACCAGCGAACCCATTCAATGACCAGCGAACCCATTCAATGACCAGCGAACCCATTCAATGACCAGCGAACCCATTCAATGACCAGCGAACCCATTCAATGACCAGCGAACCCATTCAATGACCAGCGATGGATATGGAACTATTTTCTTGTAAATGTTGAGGAATTTTTTTTTTTATACCAATTTTAATTGCAACCCTCCCGGACATCGACGAAGACCAAAATGAGTTTGACACCCCTGATCTAAAACCATTCATTATAATCCCAAATGAAAGTCCTTCATCCTTGGAAGTTGTTCTGTAATTGCTACATTGTTAACTGTGGCTTTCAAAGTGAAGGAGAGGAAAACCTCAAAAAAAGAGACAGATGAGTAAAAAGGAGGAGTGCAGACGAAGAGAGACGACACAGTAGAGGAGGTGAAGAGTGGACAGAGAGAGAGAGAGAAGGAGAGACAGAACTAGAGATGACACAGTAGAGGAGGTGAAGAGTGGACAGAGAGAGAGAGAGAAGGAGAGACAGAACTAGAGATGACACAGTAGAGGAGGTGAAGAGTGGACAGAGAGAGAGAGAAGGAGAGACAGAACTAGAGATGACACAGTAGAGGAGGTGAAGAGTGGACAGAGAGAGAGAGAAGGAGAGACAGAACTAGAGATGACACAGTAGAGGAGGTGAAGAGTGGACAGAGAGAGAGAGAAGGAGACAGAACTAGAGACAGAACTAGACATAGAGACAGAACTAGACATAGAGACAGAACTAGAGACAGAACTAGACATAGAGACAGAACTAGACATAGAGACAGAACTAGAGATAGAGACAGAACTAGACATAGAGACAGAACTAGAGACAGAACTAGACATAGAGACAGAACTAGAGACAGAACTAGACATAGAGACAGAACTAGATATAGAGACAGAACTAGACATAGAGACAGAACTAGACATAGAGACAGAACTAGAGACAGAACTAGACATAGAGACAGAACTAGACATAGAGACAGAACTAGACATAGAGACAGAACTAGACATAGAGACAGAACTAGACATAGAGACAGAACTAGACATAGAGACAGAACTAGACATAGAGACAGAACTAGAGACAGAACTAGACATATAGACAGAACTAGAGACAGAACTAGACATAGAGACAGAACTAGAGACAGAACTAGACATAGAGACAGAACTAGAGACAGAACTAGACATAGAGACAGAACTAGAGACAGAACTAGACATAGAGACATAACTAGAGACAGAACTAGACATAGAGACAGAACTAGAGACAGAACTAGACATAGAGACAGAACTAGAGACAGAACTAGACATAGAGACAGAACTAGAGACAGAACTAGACATAGAGACAGAACTAGAGACAGAACTAGACATAGAGACAGAACTAGAGACAGAACTAGACATAGAGACAGAACTAGACATAGAGACAGAACTAGACATAGAGACAGAACTAGAGACAGAACTAGACATAGAGACAGAACTAGACATAGAGACAGAACTAGAGACAGAACTAGACATAGAGACAGAACTAGAGACAGAACTAGACATAGAGACAGAACTAGAGACAGAACTAGACATAGAGACAGAACTAGACATAGAGACAGAACTAGACATAGAGACAGAACTAGACATAGAGACAGAACTAGAGACAGAACTAGACATAGAGACAGAACTAGACATAGAGACAGAACTAGAGACAGAACTAGACATAGAGACAGAACTAGATATAGAGACATAACTAGACATAGAGACAGAACTAGACATAGAGACAGAACTAGATATAGAGACAGAACTAGACATAGAGACAGAACTAGAGACAGAACTAGACATAGAGACAGAACTAGACATAGAGACAGAACTAGACATAGAGACAGAACTAGACATAGAGACAGAACTAGACATAGAGACAGAACTAGAGACAGAACTAGACATAGAGACAGAACTAGACATAGAGACAGAACTAGACATAGAGACAGAACTAGACATAGAGAGAACTAGACATAGAGACAGAACTAGAGACATAGAGACAGAACTAGAGACATAACTAGATATAGAGACAGAACTAGACAGAGACAGAACTAGAGACAGAACTAGAGACAGAACTAGACATAGAGACAGAACTAGACATAGAGACAGAACTAGAGACATAACTAGACATAGAGACAGAACTAGACATAGAGACAGAACTAGAGACAGAACTAGACAGAGACAGAACTAGACAGAGACAGAACTAGAGACATAGAGACAGAACTAGAGACATAGAGACAGAACTAGACATAGAGACAGAACTAGACAGAGACAGAACTAGAGACATAACTAAACAGAGACAGAACTAGACATAGAGACAGAACTAGAGACAGAACTAGAGATAGAACTAGACATAGAGACAGAACTAGACAGAGACAGAACTAGAGACAGAACTAGACATAGAGATAGAACTAGATATAGAGCGAGCCAAAGAGAAAGATAGCCGGAGAGAGAGGGTCAGATAATGAGGGCCAGAGAGAGAGGGCCAGAGAAAGAGAGGTAGAGGGGGAAACAGAGATTGAGGTAGAGAGACACTGAGAAAGGGGCAGCGTATCAGGGAGAGGTATAGTGAAAGAAAGAGAGTTCATAGATTTACCTGAGTGGCGGGGGGAGTGGAGGTCAGAACCCCCCCAGTGTGAGTGACCCGACCGGGTGTCCGACCCCACACCGCCCCAGTCCCCGCGGCTGACTGCATGCACGGGCACACACAGCACAGGCACAGGCAGGGAGGGACGGACGGAGTGGGCAGGTAGGTAAGGAGACAGCAGAGCAACCACAGTGAAGGAGGAAAAACACGGAGACAACAAGCCATGAAAGAAGAGAGGAAGAAAGGAAGGATGTAAGGAAGGATGTAAGGATGTAAGGAGCAGGCAGAGAAAGGAAGAGGGAGAGAGCAGGGAGGAGGTAGAGGGAGGCCGTGTAGAACCAATGAGAGAGGAGGGAGGCGGTGGAGGGAGGCCGTGTGGAACCAATGAGAGAGGAGAAAAAAAGGACGTGTCAGACTGAGAAAAGGCGTAGTAAGATGGCCTAGTCGGCAGCCATTTTGGGGTGTACCTGTGCTACGCCTATCGTCAGTGGGGTCTACTTTGATGGAGTCAGGGGCGTAGGGGCCCTGCTCGGCCGTGTTCGTGTCGGCAGAGCTATCCAGGCTGCCGTGACTCACAGCGTCCAGGTCGCTGCCATCTGCTCCAAAGACAACAAGGCATTAAGAGAAACTTGGACACCATTTTGGCTCCTCAAAAACAAGGTGTTAAAACCTGTTGTGACAGTATTTTCATAATTAAAAAAAAAAAAAAACGTTCCCGTAGTAAACAGGAAATTTTGTCAGGACCAGATGCTAGAATATGCATGAAATTGACAGCTTAGGATAGAAAACACTCTAACGTTTCCAAAACTGTAAAGATATTGTCTGTGCGCTGCGTTCCAATGAGTCCCTATATGGCTTTGAATGTACCATCAACCAGATTACGCTTTCTCCGTATTCCCCAAGGTGTCTACGGCATTGTGACGTAGTTTTACGCATTTATGTTGAAGAATAGCCGTAGGTGGCTACATTGTAAGTGGTCACCTGATGCACCCAGAGAGATTCTCGAGTAAAATACAGAGGTAGCCATTACTCCAATCGGTCCTACTGAAAAACCAATTGTCCCGATGGATATATTATCGAATAGATATTTGAAAAACACCTTGAGGATGGATTATAAACAACGTTTGCCATGTTTCTGTCGATATTATGGAGCTAATTTGGAATATTTTTCGACGTTTTAGTGACTGCAATTTCCGGGCGATTTCTCAGCCAAATGTGAAGAACAAACGGAGCTATTTCGCCTACAAAAATAATATTTTTGGAAAAAAGGAACATTTGCTATCTAACTGGGAGTCTCGTGAGTGAAAACATCCGAAGCTCAAAGGTAAACGATTTAATTTGATTGCTTTTCTGATTTCGGTGACCAAGTTACCTGCTGCTAGCTGGACAAAATGCAATGCTAGGCTATCGATAAACTTACACAAATGCTTGTCTAGCTTGTCTGGCTGTAAAGCATATTCTGAAAATGACCGGGTGATTAACAAAAGGCTAAGCTGTGTCTCAATATATTTCATTTGTGATTTTCATGAATAGGAATATTTTCTAGGGATATTTATGTCCGTTGCGTTATGCTAACTAGTGTCAGGCGATGATCACGCTCCCGCATGCGGGATGGGGAGTCAGTATTACTAAGGGGTGAATTACTTTTTCTGTGATGGTTCTTCAGCGAGGAATATGTAGCCTAAATCAATTTGTCTGTGAGGGATTGGAACTTTCTGTGAAAACCAAAAGGATGTGAGGGATGTGTGAAAGGATGTGAGGGATGTGTGAAAGGATGTGAGGGATGTGTGTGAAAGTATGTGAGGGATGTGTGAAAGGATGTGAGGGATGTGTGTGAAAGTATGTGAGGGATGTGTGAAAGGATGTGAGGGATGTGTGAAAGGATGTGAGGGATGTGTGAAAGGATGTGAGGGATGTGTGTGAAGTGAGTGAACTCCTCTACAGGTGTCTGTGCAGCGCAGCAAGGAGTGATCCACGGCCTGGATGTCAACACAAAATGGGGCCGTCTGGCTTTAGACCAACTTAAATATTATGGACTGTACAGTGTGTGTGTGTCAAGACATCTTTAACCCAGATCCTAGTGGGCCACAGTGAATTGAAGCAACAGGGTTTTATAGGTCCCTAGAGGACTACAGTGTTTTATAGGTCACTAGAGGACTACAGTGTTTTACAGGTAACTAGAGGACTACAGTGTTTTATAGGTCACTAGAGGACTACAGTGTTTTACAGGTCACTAGAGGACTACAGTGTTTTATAGGTCACTAGAGGACTACAGTGTTTCATAGGTCACTAGAGTACTACAGTGTTTTACTGGAGGTGCTGGTGCCAGTACAATACAATACAACACAACACAATACAGTACAATACAATACAGTACAATACAATACAACACAACACAATACAGTACAATACAATACAGTACAATACAATACAACACAACACAATACAGTACAATACAATACAGTACAATACAATACAACACAACACAATACAGTACAATACAATACAGTACAATACAATACAATACAACACAACACAATACAATACAGTACAATACAATACAACACAATACAGTACAATACAACACAATACAATACAACACAACACAATACAGTACAATACAATACAGTACAATACAATACAACACAACACAATACAGTACAAGTTCACTGCAAATGGTGAGAAGATTGAGGAACTTTTGAGTTCTAAGTTTTGCCAGACAGCACCACACAGCACCACACAGCACCACGCAGCACCACGCAGCACCAGACAGCACCACACAGCACCACACAGCACCAGACAGCACCACACAGAACCACACAGCACCACACAGCACCACACCTCAAAGGGTGTGCAGGGGCAGTGTATATTTCATGCATTGTGATCTGAAGGGTTCTACTGAATCTGTTCTATCCAATGTGATGAATGATGTATGGCGGTATGTATGTAATATGTGTTAGAAACGACAGACACCTCTCTCACATTGTTCTTTCAGACACATCCACTATTACACTGACGCGTAGCATCAGATCCAAACCAACACATTTCATAAAGAAGCATGCACAGCCGTCTTGGTCTTGTCAGACAAATCAGCAACCTCACAATAACATCACAACGTGTTAAGTTCACAGCACTTTACAAATCACAGCCTAACCCCGGCGCTCTGAGAGAAGGAGCGCGGTGCATCGTCATGGTTACCTGACAGAGGGCTCTGAGTGGGTGGAGGCTGCTGTTTGCGTAGCGCCTGTCTGAACTGAGCCACACCCATAACCACGTTCCTCAGCTTCATCCACATGAAGTAACCTCCTCTGGTACTGGAGGGCCAGGTAGACTCTAACACCGCCTGGAAGAGGAGGAGAGGAGAGGGAGGAGGGGGAGAGGAGGAGGAGGAAAGGGGGAGGAGGAGGGGGAGCAGAGGGGGAGAGGAGGAGAGGGGGAGAGCAGGAGGAGAGGAGGAGGAGGAAGAGGAGGAGGAAGGGGAGTAGAAGGAGGAGGAAAGGGGGAGGAGGAAGAGGAGTGGAGGGAGAAAGAAGCAATAATTATGAACTCATTGATATAGGCTACACGTCCTTACTCACACACACACTCACTGATATAGGCTACACGTCCTAACTCACAAACACACTCACTGATATAGGCTACACGTCCTTACTCACACACACACTCACTGATATAGGCTACACGTCCTTACTCACACACACACTCACTGATATAGGCTACACGTCCTAACTCACAAACACACTCACTGATATAGGCTGTAAATGGTAAAACTCCTGGTAACACCGGTGGTAATACTGGTGGTAATACTGGTGGTAAACTCCTGGTAATACTCCTGGTAATACTCCTGGTAATACTGGTGGTAAACTACTGGTAATACTCCTGGTGGTGATACTCCTGGTGATACTGGTGGTAATACTGGTGGTAATACTGGTGGTAATACTCCTGGTAATACTGGTGGTAATACTGGTGGTAATACTCCTGGTGATCCTGGTGGTAATACTCCTGGTAATAATGGTGGTAATACTCCTGGTAATACTGGTGGTAATACTGGTGGTAATACTGGTGGTAATACTGGTGGTTATACTGGTGGTTATACTCCTGGTAATACTGGTGGTAATACTGGTGGTAATACTCCTGGTGATCCTGGTGGTAATACTCCTGGTAATACTGGTGGTAATACTGGTGGTAATAATCCTGGTAATACTGGTGGTTATACTCCTGGTAATACTGGTGGTAATACTGGTGGTTATACTCCTGGTAATACTCCTGGTAATACCGGTGGTAATACTCCTGGTAATACTGGTGGTAATACTCCTGGTAATACTGGTGGTAATACTCCTGGTAATACTCCTGGTAATATTGGTGGAAATACCGGTGGTAATACTCCTGGTGATACTGGTGGTAATACTCCTGGTGATACTGGTGGTAATACTGGTGGTAATACTCCTGGTGATACTGGTGGTAATACTCCTGGTAATACTGGTGGTAATACTCCTGGTGATACTGGTGGTAATACTGGTGGTAATACTCCTGGTGATACTGGTGGTAATACTCCTGGTAATACTGGTGGTAATACTCCTGGTGATACTGGTGGTAATACTCCTGGTGGTACTGGTGGTAATACTCCTGGTAATACTGGTGGTAATACTCCTGGTAATACTGGTGGTAATACTGGTGGTAATACTCCTGGTAATACTCCTGGTGATACTGGTGGTAATACTGGTGGTAATACTCCTGGTGATACTGGTGGTAATACTCCTGGTAATACTGGTGGTAATACTGGTGGTAATACTCCTGGTGATACTGGTGGTAATACTCCTGGTAATACTGGTGGTAATACTGGTGGTAATACTCCTGGTGATACTGGTGGTAATACTGATGGTAATACTGGTGGTAATACTCCTGGTAATACTGGTGGTAATACTGGTGGTAATACTCCTGGTAATACTGGTGGTAATACTGGTGGTAATACTGATGGTAATACTCCTGGTAATACTGGTGGTAATACTCCAGGCTAATATACCTTCCTCACCGACAGACCAGGCTAATATACCTTCCTCACCGACAGACCAGGCTAATATACCTTCCTCACCGACAGACCAGGCTAATATACCTTCCTCACCGACAGACCAGGCTAATATACCTTCCTCACCGACAGACCAGGCTAATATACCTTCCTCACCGACAGACCAGGCTAATATACCTTCCTCACCGACAGACCAGGCTAATATACCTTCCTCACCGACAGACCAGGCTAATATAACTTCCTCACTGACAGACCAGGCTAATATACCTTCCTCACCGACAGACCAGGCTAATATACCTTCCTC